>NC_029780.3:93268562-93270014 GCF_000817695.3 Arachis duranensis
TATGGACTTGTAGAGGATGTTCTGGTAAAGATTGAAGACCATTACATCCCTACTGATTTCATAGTCCTAGAGACTGGGAAGGGCATGGATGAATCCATCATCCTTGCAGACCCTTCCTAGCCACAGCAAAGGCTGTGATTGATGTGGACAGAGGAGAATTGACCATTCAAGTGAATGAAGAATCCCTTGTGTTTAAGGCTCAAGGATATCCATTTGTTACTATGGAGAGGAAGCATGAAGAGCTTCTCTCAAAACAGAGTCAAACAGAGCCCCCACAGACAAACTCTAAGTTTGGTGTTGGGAGGCCACAACCAAATTCTAAGTTTGGTGTTGAACCCCCACATTCAAACTCTAAGTTTGGTGTTAGGAGGTTCCAACATTGCTCTGAATATCTGTAAGGCTCCATGAGAGCCCACTGTCAAGCTACTGACATTAAAGAAGCGCTTGTTGGGAGGCGACCCAATGTTATATTTATCTAATTTTCCTTTGTTATTTTATGTTTTCTGTAGGTTGATGATCATGGGAAGTCACAAAATCAATTGAAAAAGCAAAAACAGAATGAAAAACAGAAAGAAAAATAGCATACCCTGGAGGAAGACCTTGTTGGCGTTTAAACGCCAGTAAGGGCAGCAAATGGGCGTTTAACGCCCAGTCTGGCACCATTCTGGGCGTTTAACACCAGAAAAAGGCACCAGACTGGCGTTAAACACCAGAAAAGGGCAAAAAGCTGGCATTAAACGCCAGAAATGGGCACCAGCCCGGCGTTTAACACCAGAATTGGCATAGAGAGCATTTTTGTTCGCCACTTGGTGCAGGGATGACTTTTCCCTGACACCTCAGGATCTGTGGACCCCACAGGATCCCCACCTACCCCACCACTCTCTCTCTTCTTCCTCACCCATTCACCAATCACCTCTTCCCCAAAAACCCCTCACCTATCAAATCCCATCTTTCTCTTCACCACTCACATCCATCCTTCATAAAACCCCACCTACCTTACCATTCAAATTCAAACCATTTTTCCCTCCTAAACCCACCCTTACATGACCGAACCATACCACTCTCTCCACCCCTATATAAACCCATCTTCACTCCTTCATTTTCACACAACCTAAACACTACTTCTCTCCCTTTGGCCGAACCACAAAGCCATCTCCATCTCCTCTATTTCTTCTTCTTCTACTCTCTTCTTTCTTCTTTTGCTCGAGTACGAGCAAACCTTTTAAGTTTGGTGTGGTAAAAGCATTGCTTTTTATTTTTCCATAACCATTTATGGCATCCAAGGCTGGAGAAACCTCTAGAAAGAGGAAAGGGAAGGCAAAAGCTTCCACCTCCGAGTCATGGGAGATGGAGAGATTTACCTCAAGGGTGCATCAAGACCACTTCTATGAAGTTGTGGTGTTGAAGAAGGTGATCCCCGAGGTCCCTTTCAAACTCAAAAAGAGTGAATAC
>NC_029780.3:93270373-93271641 GCF_000817695.3 Arachis duranensis
AAATCCCTGAGATGCCTCAAGGGATGCACTTTTCTCCACAAAACTATTGGGAGCAAATCAACACCTCCCTAGGAGAATTGAGTTCCAACATGGGACAACTAAGGGTGGAGCACCAAGAACATTCCGTCCTCCTCCATGAAATTAAAGAAGATTAAAGAATCATGAGAGAGGAGCAACAAAGGCAAGGAAGAGACATTGAGGAGCTCAAGCACTCCATAAGATCTTCAAGAGGAAGAACAAACCGCCATCACTGAGGTGAACCCGTTCTTTAATCTCCTTGTTCCTTATTTTCCTGTTTTTCGAATTTTCATGCTTATGTTTATCTATGTTTGTGTCTTGTGATCATTAGTGTCTTAGTTTCTATGCCTTAAAGTTATGAATGTCCTATGAATCCATCACCTTTCTTAAATGAAAAAAATTGTTCTTAATTGTAAAAGAGAAGAATTGCATGAATTTTGAATTTTATAACAGATTAATTATATTGATGTGGTGGCAATACTTTTGTTTTCTGAATGTATGCTTGAACAGTGCATATGTCTTTTGAATTTGTTGTTCATGAATGTTGGATCTTGAAAGAATGATGAAAAAGGAAACATGTTACTGAGGATCTGAAAAATAATAAAAATGATTCTTGAAGCAAGAAAAAGCAGTGAATACAAAAAAAAAGATAAAATCCTGGCCTAAGTGGTTAAATCAAGCTGTCCCTGACCATGTGCTTGTGTCATGAAGGTCCAAGTGAAAAGCTTGAGACTGAGTAGTTAAAGTCGTGATCCAAAGCAAAAGAGTGTGCTTAAGAACTCTGGACACCTCTAATTGGGGATTTTAGCAAAGCTAAGTCACAATCTGAAAAGGTTCACCCAATTATGTGTCTGTGGCATGTATGTATCCGGTGGTAATACTAGAAGACAGAGTGCTTTGGGCCACGGCCAAGACTCATAAAGTAGCTGTGTTCAAGAATCAATAACACTATCTGGATTCTGAGTTCCTATAGAAGCCAATCATTCTGAATTTCAAAGGATAGAGTGAGATGCTGATGAGCGGATAATTTATACGCTTTTTGGTATTGTTTTTATATAGTTTTTAGTAAGTTTAAGCTACTTTTAGGGATGTTTTCATTAGTTTTTATGTTAAATTAACATTTCTGGACTTTACTATGAGTTTGTGTGTTTTTCTGTGATTTCAGGTAAATTCTGACTGAAATTGAGGGATTTGAGCAAAACTCTGAAGAAGGCTGACAAAAGGACTGCTGATGCTGTTGGAATCTGACC
>NC_029780.3:93272435-93273697 GCF_000817695.3 Arachis duranensis
CTGGCGCTGAACGCCAGAAACAAGCATGAAACTGGCGTTCAACGCCAGAAACATGCATTACATGGGCGTTGAACGCCCAGAACGTGCACCAATGGGCGTTTGAACGCCAGAATGATGCATGAAGGCATTTTACATGCCTATATGGTGAAGGAATGGTATTTCTTTTCACCTCAGGATCTGTGGATCCCACAGGACACCTCAGGATCTGTGGACCTCACAGGATCCCCACCTACCTCGCCCTCTCTCTTTCCATTCATGATCATCCCTTCTGTTTTTCATTCACCACCTGCTGCTACCCATTCTACCCCATACACCCCACCTACCTTTACAATTTAACTTCTCTTTCCCACCCAATCCCACCCATATAGCCGAATCCATCTCCCCTCACTCACCTCCATTATCTTCTTCTTCTTCTTCTCTTCTTTCTTTTCTTGCTCGAGGGCGAGCAATATTTTAAGTTTGGTGTGATAAAAGCATAGCTTTTTTTGCTTTTCCATTACCATTAATGGCACCCAAGGCCAGAGAAACCTCAAAGGGAAGACAAAAGCTTCCACCTCTGGGTCTTGGGAGATGGAAAATATAAGCCGTCATAGCTCAGGGGTAGAACATTTGACTGCAAATCAAGAAATCCCTGAGATACCTCAGGGAATAAATGATTCTCCACACAACTATTGGGAGCAACTATGGATAGGAGTACCAAAATCACTAGGAATCATTCAACAGAAGCAAGGAAGAGACATAGAGGAGCTCAAAAAGCACCATTGGACCTTCAAAAAGGCACCACCTTCACTCAGGTGGATTCATTCCTTGTTCTTTATTTCTTTCTGTTTCCAGTTTTTAACATTGTGTTTATCTATGTTTTGTGACTTTACTTCATGATCATTAGTGTGTAACCATGCCTTAAAGCTATGAATAAAATCCATTAGTCTTTCACCTCTCTTAAAAGAAAAATGTTTTAATTCAAAAGAACAAGAAGTACATAATTTTCGAAATTATTAGTGAATTTAATTTAATTATATTGATGTGGTGGCAATAATTTTTGTTTTCTGAATGAATGAATGAACAGTGCATATGTCTTTTGATATTGTTGTTAAAATTGTTGGCTCTTGAAAGAATGATGAACAAAGAGAAATGTTATTGATGATCTGAAAAACATCATGAAATAAAGAATGATGAACAAAAGAGAAATGTTATTGATGATCTGAAAAACATCATGAAATTGATTCTTGAAGCAAGAAAAAGCAGTGAAAAAAAAAAAGAGA
>NC_029780.3:93275478-93276697 GCF_000817695.3 Arachis duranensis
AAAGCTGAGTCACAATCTGAAAAGGTTCACCCAGTTATGTGTCTGTGGCATGTATGTATCCGGTGGTAGTACTGGAAGACAGAGTGCTTTGGGCCACAGCCAAGACTCATATACTGGCTATGTTCAAGAATCATTATACTTAACTAGGAGAATCAATAACATTATCTGAGTTCTGAGTTCCTATAGATGCCAATCATTCTAAACTGCAAAGATTAAAGTGAGATGCCAAAACTGTTCAGAGGCAAAAAGCTAAAAGCCCCACTCATCTAATTAATACTGATCTTCATATATGTTTTTGGAATTCATTGCATATTCTCTTCTTTTTATCTTATTTGATTTTTAGTTGCTTGGGGACAAGCAACAATTTAAGTTTGGTGTTGTGATGAGCGGATAATTTATACGCTTTTTGGCATTATTTTTAGTGTGTTTTTAGTATGATCTAGTTAGTTTTTAGTATATTTTTATTAGTTTTTAGTTAAAATTCACTTTTTTGGACTTTACTATGAGTTTGTGTGTTTTTCTGTGATTTCAGGTATTTTCTGGATGAAATTGAGGGACCTGAGCAAAAATCTGATTCAGAGGCTGAAAAGGACTGTAGATGCTGTTGGATTCTGACCTCCCTGCACTCGAAGTTGATTTTCTGGAGCTACAGATGCCCAATTGGCACGCTCTCAATGGCGTTGGAAAGTAGGCATCATGGGATTTCCAGCAATGTATAATAGTCCATACTTTACCCGAGATTTGATGGCCCAAACCGGCGTGGCAAAACAGCCTCAGAATTTCCAGCGTTTAACGCTGGAACTAGCATAAAACTTGGAGTTAAACGCCCAAACTGGCATAAAAGCTGGCGTTTAACTCCAGAAAAGGTCTCTACACGAAAATGCTTCATTGCTCAACCCAAGCACACCTACACATGAAAGCTTCAATGCTCAGCCCAAGCACACACCAAGTGGGCCCGGAAGTGGATTTTTATGTAATTTACTCATTTATGTAAACCCTAGGTTACTAGTTCTCTACAAATAGGACCTTTTACTATTGTATTTTCATCTTTGGACATTTAGTTCTTATATCAGATCATGGTTCTTCTGGTTCCCTCTCTGGGGCCGAAGCCAATGATCACTATTATCACTTATGTATTTTCAACGGTGGAGTTTCTACACACCATAGATTAAGGTGTGGAGCTCTGCTGTACCTCGAGTATTAATGCAATTACTATTGT
>NC_029780.3:93276816-93280494 GCF_000817695.3 Arachis duranensis
CACTCATCATCATTCTCACTTATGAACGAGTGCCTGACAACCACTTCTATTCTACAAGCAAACAAGGCTTGAATGTTTATCTATTGGATCCCTTAATCGGAATCTTTGTGGTATAAGCTAGAATTGATGGCGGCATTCATGAGAATCCGGAAGGTCTAAACCTTGTCTGTGGTATTCTGAGTAGGATTCAATGATTGAATGACTGTGACGAGCTTTAAACTCCTGAAGGCTGGGCGTTAGTGACAGGCGCAAAAGAATCACTGGATTCTATTCCAACCTGATTGAGAACCAACAGACCGTGACAGGGTGCGTTGAACATTTTCACTGAAAGGACGGGATTGTAGCCACTGACAACGGTGATGCCCAACATACAGCTTGCTATGGAAAGGAGTAAGAAGGATTGGATGAAGACAGTAGGAAAGCAGAGAGACGGAAGGGACAAAGCATCTCCATATGCTTATCATCCATAACCATTTGAATCTGCCTGACTAAGATTTACAAGGTCACCATAGCTTGCTCCATACCAACAATCTCCGTGGGATCGACCCTTACTCACGTAAGGTTTATTACTTGGACGACCCAGTGCACTTGCTAGTTAGTTGTGCGAAGTTGTGATAAAGAGTTGAGATTGCAATTAAGCGTACCATGTTGATGGCACCATTGATGATCACAATTTCGTGCACCAGCTGTACCTCAAGTTTCAATGCAATTACTATTATTTTCTATCCAATTCGAATTATTCCTATTCTAAGATATTCGTTGCACTTCAACTTGATGAATGTGATGATCCATGACACTAATCATCATTCTCACCTATGAACGCGCGTGATTGACAACCACTTCCGTTCTACCCTAGACCGGGCGCATATCTCTTGGATTCCTTAATCAGAATCTTCGTGGTATAAGCTAGAATTGATGGGGGCATTCATGGGAATCTGAAAGGTCTAACCTTGTCTGTGGTCTTCCGAGTGGGATTCCGGAATTGAATGACTGTGACGAGCTTCAAACTCCTGAAGGCTGGGCGTTAGTGACAGACGCAAAAGAATCAAGGGATTCTATTCCAACCTGATTGAAAACCGACAGATGATTAGCCGTGCTGTGACAGAGCATTTGGACCTTTTTCACTGAGAGGATGGGATGTATCCATTGACAACGGTGATGCCCTACATATAGCTTGCCATGGAAAGGAGTAAGAAGGATTGGATGAAGCAGTAGGAAAGCAAAGATTCAGGAGGAGCACAGCATCTCCACACACCTATCTGAAATTCCCATCATGGAAATACATGAGTAACTTTATCTTTATTTTATGTTTATTTACTATTATTTGATTTTCCAAATTCCATAATTTATTTAAATCCGCCTGACTGAGATTCACAAGATGACCATAGCTTGCTTCATACCAACAATCTCTGTGGAATCGACCCTTACTCACGTAAGGTTTATTACTTGGACGACCCAGTACACTTGCTGGTTAGTTGAACGGAGTTGTGTCCACACATAGCAAAGAGCCATTATAATTATTCCATACAACAATACAAGTACAAAGAGTACGAATCACAATTTCGTCCACCAAGTTTTTGGCGCCGTTGCCGGGGATTGTTTGAGTATGGACAACTGACAGTTCATCTTGTTGCTCAGATTAGGTAATTTTTTTTTATTTTCTTTTCAAAAAGTTTTCAAAATTTTTCTTTTATTTTCGTTTTTCTAAAAGAATATTTTCCAAAAAAATAATAAAAATACAAAAAAAATCATAAAATCATAAAAATAAAAAATATTTTGTGTTTCTTGTTCAAATCTTGAGTCAACTTTTAAGTTTGGTATCAATTGCATGCTTTAAAAAATTTTTCTTGGATTTTTCGAAAATTCATGCATTCATGGTGTTTTTCATGATCTTCAAGTTGTTCTTGACAAGTCTTCTTATTTGATCTTGATGTTTTCTTGTTTTGTGTTGTTTGTTGTTTTTCATATGCATTTTTTGTTTGTTAGAGTTCATGCATTAAAGATTTCTAAGTTTGGTGTCTTGCATGTTTTCTTTGCATCAAAAATCTTTCAAAATTATGTTCTTGATGTTCATCATGATCTTCATAGTGTTCTTGATGTTCATCTTGACATTCATAGTGTTCTTGCATGCATTCTTTGTTTTGATCCATAAAGAAAAGAGAAAAACACAAAAAATGACGTTTTTAATTTTTCTCTCTCATCATTAAAAATTCAAAAATAAGAAAATATCTTTTCCTTATTTTTCTCCAAATTTTCGAAAATTTGAGTTGACTTAGTCAAAAAATTTTAAAATTAGTGTTTCTTACAAGTCAAGTCAAATTTTCAATTTTAAAAATCTTATCTTTTCAAAATCTTTTTCAAAAATCATATCTTTTCAACTTTATCTTTGTTTTTCGAAAATTTTCAAAAAAAAATATTTTTCAAAATTTTTCAAAATTTTTTTCTTATCTTTATATCAAATTTTCGAAATTACACTAACAAGTAATATGATTGATTCAAAAATTTGAAGTTTGTTACTTTCTTGTTAAGAAAGGTTCAATCTTTAAAATCTAGAATCCTATCCTTTTAAGTTTCTTGTTAGTTAAGTAATTAATTTTAATTTTAAAATTAAATATTTTTTAACCATATCTTATCTATCTTATCTTTTTATCTTATCTTTTTCAAAATTTTATCTTTTTCAATTTTGACTTCAAAATATCTTATCTTATCTTGTCTTCTTATCTTTTCAAATTTGATTTTAATATCTTTTTCAACTAACTATTTGACTTTTGTTTGTTTCTTATCTTTGTCAAAACTAACTAACTACCTATCCCTCTCACTTATCTTTTTCAAAACCAACTAACTACCTGTCCCTCTCTAATTTTCGAGAATACCTCTCTCTTTTTCAAAAATTCTTTTTAATTGTTTTAAATTTTAATTTTAATTTTATCTTCCCTTTTAATTTCGAAAATCATTTAACTCCTTTTCAAAATTAATTTTCGAAATCTTCCCTATTCTCTTCTTCTATTTATTTATTTATTTACTAACACTTCTCTTCACCTCTCTTCATCTCAAATCACTACCTCTATCCTTAACCATTCTTCTTCACTCTTCTTCTATTTCTTCTTCTACTAACAACAAAGGATCCTCTTTACTGTGACATAGAGGATTCCTCTTTCTTTTCTTGTTCTCTTCTTCCCTATATGAGCAGGAGCAAGGAAAAAGACACTCTTGTTGAAGCTGATCCAGAACCTGAAAGGACTCTGAAGAAGAAACTAAGAGAAGCTAAACTACAACAATCCAGAGGCAACCTTTCTGAAATTTTCGAACAATAGAAGGAGATGGCAGCCGAACCCAACAACAATAATGCAAGGAGGATGCTTGGTGACTTCACTAAACCAACGTCCAAGTTTGATGGAAGAAGCATCTCCATTCCTGCCATTGGAGCAAACAATTTTGAGCTGAAACCTCAATTAGTTGCTTTAATTCAATAGAACTGCAAGTTTCATGGACTTCCATCTGAAGATCCTTATCAATTTTTAACTGAGTTCTTGCAGATTTGTGAGACTGTTAAGACGAATGGAGTAGATCCTGAAGTCTACAGGCTCATGCTTTTCCCTTTTGCTGTAAGAGACAGAGCTAGAACATGGTTGAACTCACAACCTAAAGATAGCCTGGACTCCTGGGATAAGCTGGTCA
>NC_029780.3:93280687-93280926 GCF_000817695.3 Arachis duranensis
AGAATGGACCATATTAGATATATTCTATTATGGTCTATCTGAGTTTTCCAAGATGTCATTGGACCATTCTGTAGGTGGATCCATTTACCTAAAGAAAACGCCTGAAGAGGCTCAAGAACTTATTGACATGATTGCAAATAACGAATTCATGTATACTTCTGAGAGGAATTCCGTGAATAGTGGGACGCCTCAGAGGAAGGGAGTTCTTGAAATTGATACTTTGAATGCCATATTGGCTC
>NC_029780.3:93281018-93282101 GCF_000817695.3 Arachis duranensis
ATGGCAAAATGCATCCAACAGTACTAAAGAGGCAGCTTCTGAAGAAGCTTATGATCTTGAGAACCCTGCAATAGCAGAGGTTAATTACATGGGTGAACCTTATGGAAACACCTATAACTCATCATGGAGAAATCATCCAAATTTCTCATGGAAGGATCAACAAAAGCCTCAACAAGGCTTTAACAATGGTGGAAGAAATAGGCTCAATAATAACAAGCCTTTTCCATAATCTTCTCAGTAACATACAGAAAATTCTGAACAGAGCCCCTCTAATTTAGCAAACTTAGTCTCTGATCTGTCAAAAGCCACTTTAAGTTTCATGAGTGAAACAAGGTCCTCCATTAGAAATCTGGAGGCACAAGTGGGCCAACTGAGTAAGAAAGTCATTGAAACTCCTCCCAGCATTCTCCCAAGCAATACAGAAGAGAATCCAAAAGGAGATTGCAAGGCCATTGAAGTAATCAATATGGCCGAATGAACAAGGGAGGAGAAGGGCGAAAATCCTAGTGAGAAAGACCTCCTGGGACGTCTCTCAAACAAGAAGGAGTTTTCCATTGAGGACCTAAAGGAATTTGAGGCTCATATAAAGACCATAGAAAGTCCACTAAATCTCCTTCTGCCATTCATGAGCTCTGAAAACTATTCCTCCTCAGAAGAGGATGAAGATGTAACTGGAGAGCAAGTTGCTCAATATCTAGGAGCTATCATGAAGCTGAATGCCAAGTTGTTTGGTAATGAGACTTGAGAAGGTGAATCCCCCTTGCTCATTAGTGAACTAGATACATAGATTCAGAAAACTCTACCTCAAAAGAGACAAGATCCTGGTAAATTCTTAATACCCTGTACCATAGGCACCATGACCTTTAACAAGGCTCTGTGTGACCTGGGGTTAGGCATAAATCTTATGCCACTCTCTGTAATGGAGAAACTGGGGATCATTGAGGTACATCCTGCCTTATTCTCACTTCAATTGGCAGACAAGTCAGTAAGACAAGCTTATGGATTAGTAGAGGATGTGTTAGTAAAGGTTGAAGGCCTTTACATCCCTACTGATTTCATAATCTTAGACACTAGGAAGGAAGA
>NC_029780.3:93282297-93284669 GCF_000817695.3 Arachis duranensis
GTCAAAAAGAGCCCCCACAGTCAAACTCTAAGTTTGGTGTTGGGAGGCCACAACCAAACTCTAAGTTTGGTGTTGAGAAGCACCCTCATTCAAACTCTAAGTTTGGTGTTGGGAGGCCCTCATCATGCTCTGAATATTTGTGAGGCTCCATGAGAGCCCACTGTCAAGCTAATGACACTAAAGAAGCACTTGTTGGGAGGCAACCCAATTTTTATATATCTAATTTTAATTTTATTTTATTGTTATTTTGTGCTTTATTAGGTTCATGATCATGTGGAATCACGAAAAAAAATACTAAAATTAAAGACAGAATAAAAAATAGCAGAAGAAAAATCACACCCTGGAGGAAGGACTTACTGGCGATTAAACGCCAGTAAGGTGCATCTGGCTGGCGTTCAACGCTAGAACAGAGCATGTTTCTGGCGCTGAATGCCAGAAACAAGCAACATCCTAGCGTTTGAATGCCAGGAATATGCCTTGAGGAAAGCTGGCGCTGAACGCCAGTAACAAGCATGGAACTGGCGTTCAACGCCAGAAACATTCGACACATGGGCGTTGAACGCCCAGAGTGTGCATCACTTCTGCGTTTAAACGCCAGAATGGCGTGCAAAGGCATGTTACATGCCTAATTGGTACAGGGATGTAAATCCTTGACACCTCAGGATCTGTGGACCCCACAGGATCCCCACCTAACATATTCTCCCCTCTTCTCAACATTCATTCTCTCTTTCCAATAAACTCACTTCCCCAAAAACCCTTCACCAATCACCTCAAACCTCTCTTCCCAATTACCCCCTTCACCACTCACATCTATCCACTCTTCCCCATAAACCCCACCCACCTTCAAAATTCAAAAATCTTTCCTACCCAATCCCACCCTAAATGATCGAAACTACACCCACTCCCCTCCCTATATATACCCTTCCATTCTACTTCATTTTCACACAACACAAACCCCTCTTCTACACCTTGACCGAAACACCTTCCCTCACTCTCCTCCATATTTTCTTCTTCTTCTTCTTCTCTTCTTTCTTCTCTTACTCGAGGGCGAGCAATATTTTAAGTTTGGTGTGGTCAAAGCATAATCTTTTTGTTTTTCCATTACCATCAATGGCACCTAAGGCCAGAGAATCCTCTAGAAAAGGAAGAGGGAAGACAAAAGCTTCCACCTCCAAGTCATGGGAGATGGAAAGATTCATCTCCAAAAGCCATCAAAACCACTTCTATGATGTTGTGGCAAAAAAGAAGGTGATCCCTGAGGTCCCTTTCAAACTCAAGAAAAATGAGTATCCGGAGATCCGACATGAAATCCGAAGAAGAGGTTGGGAAGTCCTAACCAACCCCATGCAACAAGTTAGAATCTTAATGGTTCAAGAGTTCTATGCCAATGCATGGATCACTAGGAACCATGATCAAAGTGTGAATCCGATTCCAAAGAATTATCTCACAATGGTTCGGGGGAAATACTTAGATTTTAGTCCGAAAAATGTAAGGTTGGCATTCCACTTGCCCATGATGCAAGGAGATGAACGCCCCTACACTAGAAGGGTCAACTTTAATCAAAGGTTGGACCAAGTCCTTATGGACATATGTGTGGAAGGGGATCAATGGAAAAGAGACTCCAAAGGCAAGCCGGTTCAACTAAGAAGATTGGACCTCAAGCCTGTGGCTAGAGGGTGGTTAGAGTTCATTCAACGCTCCATCATCAACACTAGCAACCGATCTGAAGGTATCGTGGATCGGGCCATCATGATTCATAGCATCATGATTAGAGAGGAAGTAGAAGTTCATGAAGTCATCTCCCATGAATTCTACAAAATAGCCAAAAAGTCCTCCACCATGGCAAGGCTAGCTTTTCCTCATCTTATTTGCCATCTATGTTACTCAGCTGGAGTTATCATAGAAGGAGACATTCTCATTGAAGAGGATAAGCCCATCACCAAGAAGAGGATGGAGCAAGCAAGAGAGACCCTCCACAGATCTCAAGAGATGCATAAGGAAGCTCATCATCAAGAAATCCCTGAGATGCCTCAAGGGATGCACTTTCCTCCCAACAACTATTGGAAACAACTCAACACTTTCCTAGAAGATTTGAGCTACAATGTGGAACAATTAAGGGTGGAGCATCATGAGCACTCCATCATTCTCCATGAAATAAGAGAAGATCAAAGAGCAATGAGGGAGGAGCAACAAAGGCAAGGAAGGGACATAGAAGAGCTTAAGGACATTGTTGGTCCTTCAATAAGAAGACGCCACTAAAGGTGGATTCATTCCTTGTTCTTTATTTCTTTCTGTTTTCGGTTTTTAATATTGTGTTTATCTATGTTTTGTGTCTTTATTTCATGATCATTAGTATGTAACCATGCCTTAAA
>NC_029780.3:93284693-93285167 GCF_000817695.3 Arachis duranensis
TGTCTTTACTACATGATCATTAGTATTTAGTAACTATGTCTTAAGGCTATGAATAATTCCATGAATCCTTCACCTTTCTTGAATGAAAAATGTTTCTAATTCAAAAGAACAAGAAGTACATGAATTTCAAAATTGTCCTTGAATTTAATTTAATTATATTGATGTGGTGACAATACTTTTTGTTTTCTGAATGAATGCTTGAACAGTGCATATTTTTGATCTTGTTGTTTATGAATGTTAAAACTGTTGGCTCTTGAAAGAATGATGAACAAAGGAAATGTTATTGATAATCTGAAAAATCATGAAATTGATTCTTGAAGCAAGAAAAGCAGTGAAAAACAAAATCTTGCGAAAAAAAATATGGCAAAAAAAATAGAAAGAAAAAGAAATAGCAAGCAGAAAAAGCCAATAGACCTTAAAACCAAAAGGCAAGGGTAAAAAGGATCCAAGGCTTTGAGCATCAATGGGTAGGAA
>NC_029780.3:93285249-93286459 GCF_000817695.3 Arachis duranensis
TGTCCCTAACCATGTGCTTGTGTCATGCAGGTCCAAGTGAAAAGCTTGAGACTGAGTGGTTAAAGTCGTGATTCAAAGCAAAAAGAGTGTGCTTAAGAGCTCTGGACACCTCTAACTGGGGACTCTAGCAAAGCTGAGTCACAATCTGAAAAGGTTCACCCAGTTATGTGTCTGTGGCATTTGTGTATCCGGTGGTAATACTGGAAAACAAAGTGCTTAGGGCCACGGCCAAGACTCATAAGTAGCTGTGTTCAAGAATCAACCTACTTAACTAGGAGAATCAATAACACCATCCGAAATTCTAAGTTCCTAGAGAAGCCAATCATTCTGAACTTCAAAGGAAAAAGTGAGATGCCAAAACTGTTCAGAAGCAAAAAGCTACAAGTCCAGCTCATCTAATTAGAATTAATATTCATTGATATTTTGAAATTTATAGTATATTCTCTTCTTTTTATCCTATTTTATTTTCAGTTGCTTGGGGACAAACAACAATTTAAGTTTGGTGTTGTGATGAGCGGATAATTTATACGCTTTTTGGCATTATTTTTAGGTAGTTTTTAGTAAGTTCAAGCTACTTTTAGGGATGTTTTCATCAGTTTTTATGTTAAATTTACATTTCTGAACTTTACTATGAGTTTGTGTGTTTTTCTGTGATTTCAGGTAATTTCTGGCTGAAATTGAGGGACTTGAGCAAAACTCTGATAGGAGGCTGACAAAGGACTGCTGATGCTATTGGAATCTGACCTCCCTGCACTCGAAGTGGATTTTCTGGAGCTACAGAACTCCAAATGGCGTGCTCTCAATGGCGTTGGAAAGTAGACATCCAGGTCTTTCCAGCAATATATAATAGTCCATACTTTATTCGGGAATTGATGACGTAAACTGCCACTCAACGCTAGTTCCATGTTGCTGTCTGGAGTAAAACGCCAGAAACACGTCACGACCCGGAGTTGAACGCCCAAAACATGTTACAACTTGGCGTTCAACTCCAAAAGAAGTCTCAGCTCGTGGATAGATCAAGCTCAGCCCAAACACACACCAAGTGGGCCCCGGAAGTGGATTTATGCATCAATTACTTACTCATATAAACCCTAGTAGCTAGTCTAGTATAAATAGGATAATTTACTATTGTATTGGACATATTTGTTCTCAGTTTTATTTTATTCTTCATCTGAGGAGACTATTGATCACGTTTTGGGGGGGGGGGTGG
>NC_029780.3:93286566-93297933 GCF_000817695.3 Arachis duranensis
CTAGAATTGATGGCGGCATTCATGGGAATCCGGAAGGTCTAACCTTGTCTGTGGTATTCCGAGTAGGATTCCGGAATTGAATGACTATGACGAGCTTCAAACTCCTGAAGGCTGGGCGTTAGTGACAGACGCAAAAGAATCAAGGGATTCTATTCCAACCTGATTGAGAACCGACAGATGATTAGTCATGCTGTGACAGAGCGTTGGACCTTTTTTACTGAGAGGATGGGATGTAGCCATTGACAACAGTGATGCCCTACATACAGCTTACCATGGAAAGGAGTAAGAAGGATTGGATGAAGCAGTAGGAAAGCAGAGATTCAGGAGGAGCACAGCATCTCCATACACCTATCTGAAATTCCCATCATGGAAATACATGAGTAACTTTATCTTTATTTTATGTTTATTTACTATTATTTGATTTTCCAAATTCTATAATTTATTTAAATTCGCCTGACTGAGATTTACAAGATGACCATAGCTTGCTTCATACCAACAATCTCTGTGGGATCAACTCTTACTCACGTAAGGTTTATTACTTGGACGACCCAGTACACTTGCTGGTTAGTTGAACGGAGTTGTGACCACACATAGTAAAGAGCCATTATCTCGAATTAAATTTCATACAAGTACAAAGAGTACGAATCACAATTTCGTCCACCAGTAGATGATGCATTCCCAACACCAAACTCAAGTTTGATGTCAGGAGGGATTTTATTGATTGTTGCCAAGGGAGGTTGGAGCCGCAGATTCTGCTGTGTATCATCAGGGGGTTTTTTAAGGGTTGGATCAATAAGCTCAGCCTGCATGCACCTCTCTTATTCACCTGTTGGATGTATATCTTTGAAGATATGAAAGACCAGTTATTCATTATGCACTTTAAGCACTAATTCACCCACTTCTACATCAATACGAGCTCTTCCAGTGGCTAGAAATGGTCTTCCTAAAATTATAGAGGCATTCTCATCCTCCCCTTTGTCCAGAATCACAAATTCTGCTGGGAGGAAGAACTTACCCACTTTGACCAGGATATTCTCCACTAATCCGTATGCAGGCTTCATAGATGTATCTGCCATCTACAATGCTATCTTTGTGGTTTGTGCCTCTTGGATTTGCAGCTTCTTCATCACAGATAAGGGCATTAGATTTATGCTTGCCCCCAGATCACATAGAGCTTTCTCAGAGGTTGTGCTCCCAATGGTGCATGGAATTTGAAAGCTCCCTAGATCTGGCATCTTCCTTGGCAAGTTATTCTGAATTATAGCACTACATTCCTTAGTCAGAACTACTGTCTCATCTCCCTTTAAACGCTTTTTCTTTGACAACAGCTCCTTCATGAACTTGACATAGATAGGCATTTGCTCCAAAACCTTAGCAAAAGGAATATTGATTTGTAACTTTCTGAAGATTTCCAAGAACTTTGAGAACTACTTGTCCTTAGTCTCCTTTTGAAGTCTCTGAGGATATGGCATCTTAGGCTTGTACTCAGGAGCCTTTGGCAATGTAGGATAAGTGTCAAGAGAGTCTGGGAATGGATTGTCCGCACACTTTGGAAGGGCGTGCTCTACTTCTTCCTCCTTCTCCTCTGGAGCTTCCTTTTCAACTAGCTCTTCATTGGCCTTGGTCTCAGAGCCAGCTATTTTACCACTTCTCAAT
Organism: Arachis duranensis; assembly: GCF_000817695.3. Taxonomy (NCBI): domain Eukaryota; kingdom Viridiplantae; phylum Streptophyta; class Magnoliopsida; order Fabales; family Fabaceae; genus Arachis; species Arachis duranensis. The sequence goes on from NC_029780.3 coordinate 93,288,223, forward strand.
TGAATAACCTTGCAATCTTCTCCTGGGTTCACCATTGTATCACCTTGAAGTGTACTTGCAGACCTCTCAAGTATTTGCTTGCTCAGTTGGCCCACTAGCACCTCTAAATTTCTAATGGAGGCTCTGGTTTCCTACATAACTTGTGCTTTCGTACTTGCCACTTGTCCACTTATCACGGAGATAGCCTTGCATTCCTCTCTTGGATTTGGAATTGTGTTACTAGGAAGGCTATTAGTGGTCCTCTGATCAATTTTATTAACTCTGGTAGCTATTTGACCCATTTGAATCTCCAGGTTCTTGATGGATGCTCTGGTTTCCTGTCTAAAACCTGTCAATATTGCTTCCAGATCATTGTTCTATTGGAAACCGCCCTGAGAATTATTGTTGAAGTTCTGAGGTCTCTGAGGTTGATCCCTCCATCCAAAATTTGGGTGATTCCTCCATCCCTGGTTGTATGTCTTAGAATATGGGTCATTATTGGGATTCCTAGGACCACTCTCCATGTAATTCACCTGTTCAAAAGAAGATTGAGCATAATCATAATTATCATTTTGCATAAAATTACCTGCCATGTCATAGGAGACGTTCTGTGGTGGATTTTGGGTGTTGATAGCTAAGACTTACATGCCACCCATCTGTTGAGTAAGTAGATTTATTTGCTGAGACATCAGCTTGTTCTGAGCAAGAAGAGCATTAATAGCATCTACTTCCAACACGCCTCTTTTCTGAGGGGTTTCAGAATTCACAGGGGTCCTGTTAGAGGAGTATAAATATTGGTTGCTTGCAACCAATTCAATCAGCTCAATAGTCTCCTCCGGTGTCTTCTTCTTGTGCAATGAACCTCCTGCAGAATTGTCTAAGCACATCTTGGACATTTCACCCAAGCCTTCATAAAATATATCTAGTTAGGTCCATTTGGAGAACATGTCCGGAGGGCATTGCCTAGTCAGTAGCTTGTATCTCTCCCAAGCTTCATATAGAGTTTCACCATCCTTCTGCCTGAAGGTCTGAACCTCCACTCTAAGCTTAGTCAGCTTCTTTGGTGGGAAATATTTAGTGAGAAACTCAGTAACCACCTTGTTCTAAGTGTCCAAACTCTCCTTGGGGTGGGAATCTAGCCATAGCTTTGCTCCATCCCTCAGAGCAAACGGGAAGAGCATGAGTTTGTACACATCAGGGTTTACTCCATTTGTCTTCACAGTATCACAAATTTGCAGAAAACTAGAGATAAATTGATTTGGGTCTTCGTGGGGAAGACCGTGATACTGGCAGTGTTGTTGCACTAGAGTGACCAGTTGAGGCTTCAACTCAAAGTTGTTTGCAGTAATAGGAGGCACCACAATGCTCTTTCCATACAGATCTGCAGTAGGAGCCGAGAAAGAGCTAAGTACTCTCCTTTGTTCATTCTCATTCGGGTTTGCCGCATTGGTATTCTCAGTTTTATTCGGATCCATAGTGGATTCTGCAGCCTTATAAAGTCTTGCTTGTTGTAAACGCCGCCTGAAAGTCCTTTCAGGTTCAGGATCAAAGCTTAAGAGATGTTCTTTGTCTCTGTTCCTGCACATAAACAAATAAAAAACAAGAAAGAATGGGAATCTCTACGTCATAGTACAGAGAATTTCCAATGAGGTAACCTGTGTAAAGAGATAAAAATATTGAATAAAATGAAAACAAAAAAAATTAATAAATAAGTAACACCAAACTTAATTTCAGAAATTAAGAAAAATATTAGTGCTATTTATTTATTTAAAAATTTATTTATTTATTTAATTTTTTTAATAAAAGAAAAAATAGAAGAAAAACGTAACAGGAGAGGAGGGAACGAAAGAAAGAAAATGGGAAGTGTAACGGGAAAGAAAAAAATTATAAACGCAAAGAAAAAGATTTTTTTTCGAAAAACTTTTAAACAAAGATTTTCATAAAATTAAAAATAAAACGCCTAATCTAAGCAATCAAACAACTAATAGTTGTTAATCACAGTCAATCCCCAGCAACGGCGTCAAAAACTTGATGCGGTATTTTACAACCCACAAACTCATCGGCAAGTGCACCAGGTCGTACCAAGTAATACCTTACGTGAGTAAGGGTCGATCCCACGAGGATTGATGGATCAAGCAACAATGATTGATTGATTGGCTTAGTTAGGCAAGTAGAAAATAGTTTTGAGATATTCAAAGAGCATTAAACAACAAATTTGGAATATTAAAGACAGGCAGATAAATAAGTTGAGAGTAAAGTATTGAGAAAGCAGTTAAAGTTTCAGAGTTATCTATTTTCCGGATTAACTTTTATTACTAATTAATTTAATCATGCAAGATTTAATTTCATGGCAAACTATATGTGACTAGACCCTAATTCCTTAGACCTTCCTAGTCTCCTCTAAAATTCATTAACTGCCAATTCCTTGGTCAATTAATTCTAATTAGAGGGTGATGATCAATTTCTAGTTTATATGCCAAAAGAATCCTAATTATCCATAATTAAGGGGATTATATGTCACGTATCCCGTTAAATACAAACAATTAAAAATTCAGTATAATATGTTTTCAAGCTGTTGTTCAAGTAAAGAACTTTTCCAAGTTTCACAAGAACTCAATTAGAACATGGGTCATACTTCCGTTCCACCCAATGTTCATAGAATAAAGAATGAAAACAGTTATTGAAATATAAATCAAGACATGAATTAAATTAAAAAGATCAAACGAATCAATCCATGAAAATAGACAGAGCTCCTAATCTTAACAATGAAGGATTAGTTGCTCATGGTCCCGAGAAGAAAAACAAGGGTTCTAGTCACCATATGTGTCCATGTCTAAATGTACAGAGTTCCTATTTATAACTAATCCTAATAAATTATTATCTAATTATCTAAAAATAATATCTTTTCCTAAAAAATAAGATTTGAATTTAAATTCGAATTAATTAACAAGTCTTCCGCTGATGGGTGGGGACCACCTGAATTGTCCATTCTGCAGCTTCTAATCTGTATTTTTTGGGCTGAAAACTGAGTCAAAATGCGGCCCAAAATCCACGCCAGCGATTTCTGTAAATTCTGCAAATCGCGCACGTCACGTGTACGTGTCAATCACGCATACGTGTCGCTGGTCTTCTTCGCAAGTCACGCGGACGTGTCGGTCACGCGGACGCGTCGTTGAGCAAATCTTCAATTCACACGTACACGTCAGTCACGCGTACGCGTCGCCATGGATGCTTCTAGATCACGCGCACGCGTCAGGCACGCGTGCGCGTCGCTCCTCGCAGCCATCTTCTTTGATTCTTGTGCTGCAAAAACTCCATTAAATTCCGCCAAATGCTACCTGAAATAAATAAATTTGCACAAAACTCAAAATAGCATCCATAGTGGCTAAAATATAATTAATTCTTAATTAAACTTTACAAACTAGATGCAAATTCACTAGGAAAAGATAGACAAGCTGCTCATGCATCACACTCACTCAAAATAAATTCACAAAGTATGGAAAACAAGCACACTCACAATCATGAGGAAGATGCAGTCATTGATGATGAAATATGAAGTTTTTGCACAAAAGCATATAAATGGAAAGCAAATCATCAATCAATGTCAAGGTCACTAAATAGTCAATAATTGGTATAGAAATAGTGAAATATGCACTTTGTGTGACCAAAAGTGAGTTGGAAACAATTTTGAAAGAAAAGGGTCACACAAGTGGAATACACAGTTATTCAACCAATTATTGCAAATGAATGAACCATATTCAAGAAAAATGCAAGTTAAGATCAAATGGTAAGCTTAGTAAGAGTCAAAACGCATTCGATTAACTTGGAAGGTGAAAGCATATGAGGGTTCAATGCATATCACGGGAAACAAAGTAAACACAGAGATGCCAACCGAAGTGACCTAAGAAGTGAGCTTGGTGTAAGTCTAGTGAAACTTAGTTCCAAAAGTATCAAGTTCAAATCTAGGTGGCAAGTTTAAAATCAAAACAGTTTTGAGAAATTTAGGCAGTATTTTGGCAGTAAATTGGATGTTCCTGGATAACAAACATGAGAAAGCATGGATTGCATGTACACAGGCAGCATCAAACTCAGTTTTATATAACTGAAGTACAGCAAGGCAGCAGTGAAAAGAACAGCATAGCAGTAACATAATCACGCAGGACATCACCAATCAACAACCAAGCAATTTACATTCAAGAAGTAAACACGAACGGAGCAATTATCAGGCCTAGAATCTTCTAACCACATCCTAACTGCCTAACCACATGCATCTTTATCTATCCTAACAAGCAAAATCAAACATTAATCTAACTAAAATTAATCAAACGAAATTAATGAAAAAGAAAGTAAAATAGAGAGCAACAGGGCAGGGAACCTGGAAGGTCACAGGGACAGAATAAAAAAATGGAAGGGGAAGTAAGGTAGCAGCGCCGCCCAGAGATGGTGGCGGCGGTGGGTTGCAGTGGCGCAGAGCAGAAGACAGAGCAATGGTGACAGTCAGAGAAGCAGGGTGGAGAGGAAGATGTGCGACTGGGGGAAACAGAAAAGAGTGCAGAGGTTGATGGTTGTGGGTGGAGGTCATCGGCGACAATGGGTGTCGTGGTGGTTAACGGTCGGAGGCAGGGGGAAGAAATAGTGAGATAGAGAGGAAGAGAGGAGGCAAGTGAGAAAGACAGAAAGAAGGGAAGCCGATGGGGTGACTGGTGACGGCAATGTGAGGTCGCCGGAGTGTGGCTGGTGATGGCGGACGAGGGTGGTAGTGGAGGTCTCGTGAGTGAAAGGAGGAAGAGGGAGAGACGTTGAGGAAGACGGGTGAGGGACGCGTACGTTAGGGTTCTCGCGTCCCTTGGGTTATGGTTTTTAAATCCACGCGTCCGCGCCCTGTACGCGTGATGAGAGAAAAATTGATGGTATAGAATTTCACAATTGAAATCTTGTTGCAAGTATAGTTTCTAAACCAACAATAATCCTTTCATACAAACATTTGTTTGTCACAAGTACAAACCCCTAAATTAATAACCGAATTATTTAAACCTCGGGTCGTTCTCCCTAGGAATTGCAATAAAGTATCCTTGTTATTGGTTATGAGTTATGTTTGGGATTTTGATAAGAGGCATGACAGATAAATGGCAAGGAAGTAAACTAATAGCTAAAAAGGTCTCGGCAAGGTTTGGTAGTCAAGGATCTCTATCCCTATCACCAACCACAACATGAGAATTGGCAAGGATTAATTCCATTAAATCATCCTCTAACTAGTAGTAGAGGAAAGTCAAATGAGCTATATCAATCCAAGTCCATAAATTCTAACTCTCTACTAATTCAATTAGTGAGACCTAGAGTTAATGGCTCCCAATCATTAATTACTTGGACATTAGTAACTCAAGAGTTCCTAAGTTACCTATCCAAGCCAAGAAAATAAAATTCTACTCTAACACTCCTCCAAGCATTTTATCAAACACTTGGAAGGCACAAAAGGAAAGTATAGTAAATCAACAACAAGAATGAATTCTAACAACAACTAATTGCAAATAATTAACAACAACAATTAAAGAAAACAAGATCTACATGAATTACCTCAAATTGCATTAAAGGAAAATAGAAGAAGAAAGAGTGCATCAACAACAAAGTAAACAATTACAAGAATGAAATACAAAATTAGAGAAAGGAAGAGTAGAGGAACAAGAAATTGTAAAGGGAAAGTAAATCAAAGCATGAATTCAACCTAGATCTAAGAAGAGATTAACCTAAACCTAAACCTAATCCTAATCCTAGAGAGAAGAGAGAGCTTCTCTCTCTAAAAACTAACTTTTCCTCCAAAACTAAACTAAACTAAACTAATGGTAACTAAGTGTTTTGATTCTCCTTCAATCCTTGGCTTAAATAGCATAAAAAATGAGTTGGATTGGGTCCAAAATGCTCCTAAAATCGCTGGCCATGAGTTGCATTAAGTGAATCACGTGCAGCCATTGGTGCGTACACATACAGTGCGTGTACGCGTCCTTATACGCATGGCAACTATGGCAAATCTTATATCATTTCGAAGCCCCGGATATTAGCTTTCCAACGCAACTAAAACTGTATCATTTGGACTTCTGTAACTCAAGTTATGGTCAATTAAGTTCGAAGAGGTCGGGCTTGACAGCTTTGCAATTCCTTCATTTCTTCATGAGTTCTCCATTTCTACATGTTTTTTCTTTATTCCTTTGATCCAATCTTTGCCTCCTAATCCTGAAATCACTTAACAAACATATCAAGGCATCTAATGGAATCAAGGTGAATTAAATTTAGCTATTTTAAGTCCTAAAAAGCATGTTTTCACTCTTAAGCACAATTAAAGGAGAATAACAAATAACATGCTATTCTAGTGAATAAATGAGAGAAAAATTGACAAAAACCCTCTATATTTAACACAAGATAAACTCTAAAAATGGGGTTTATCAATGCATCCGCGTGGGTGGGCGAAGAAGGAATGGACGTGGAAGCGTCATATGCGCTTGAGCATGGATGGGGAACATGCGCATTGATGCGTACGCGTGTGGTACGCGTCCGCGTGCATTGGTGATTGGGCTAAAGGTATAGTGTTGGCCCGGAGTTAGCAAAACTCTCGGGTTATATGTATGGGTGCTGCACCAACGCATCGACGCGTACGCGTGATGTACGCATCCCCGTGATGTACGCGTCCGCGTGGGTTGCAGCTTGCGCGGGAAGCCCAATGTTTGCGCAAGGGTTGCCCAACTCTCTGGATTCATGTATAGAGCTGCATCCGCTCATCAACGCCGAAGTACAGAGTGTGTACGCGTCCCTGCCTCTCTCTTTTTTTTTTCCAGAAACACTAAAAATGGCCTAAAACCTCCCTAACACTACCTACAGCTCAAAACCAATCAAAAATTCAAAATTACAAAAAATATTTTTGGTGTTGAAACTTTTCCAACTACTAACAAGCATAACTTGCATGTTAAGAAACTAACAACCAAATTGTTAAACCAAGCCTATATGAGAAGAAAAACTACCTATGATGGTGACTCAAATCACTTATTAATTGAATCTAAAAGAGAGTGGAAAGAGTTTACTATGGTGGGGTGTCTCCCACCTAGCACTTTTAGTTTAAGTCCTTAAGTTGGACATTTGGGAAGCTCTTTGTCATGGTGGCTTATGCTTGTACTCTTCCTTGAATCTCCAAGGATCTTTGCTTCTCAAATGGTTGATAGAAATTCCAACCATCTTCACCAAGCGTGGGTAGAGTTCTACCCAAGATATGAGCTCCCATAGTTGGTCTTCATGCTTTGATCCGGGATCCAAAGTTAGGCGCATAAAGCCTTCAAGGAGGCTTAAACAAGTGACAAGGCCCCAAAGTTGATGGTTGTCTTTGTATATTCCGAGGTCCCATACTTTGTTTGTCAATCCCCTTTCTTCTTGATCTTCATGCTTCCAATAGGATGACAAAATTATTGAATTCTCTTTGTAGCTCCTACTCATCATCCTAATTCCACTTATTTGAGTTCCACGCCACCTTTGAATCCCAAAGTTTGAGTTTCTACCCACTATGTACCTTGACTCTTGTTACCAACTAACATCCAACTCTTTTCTACTTTCCAACGCACAAATATTTCTAAGTTGACCATCCGTTTCTAACAATGCATATTGATATGGGCCATGGAAATTAAAGGATGAGATGATTACCCACTCAATTTATAATTTAGATGGTGACTTAGCAAGGAAGATATCCAACGGTCTTGACATTGTAGGCTCCACCTCCTTTGGCTCCTCCTTGATGACTTCCATCTTTTGACAACTTCAATTTCCTCTTGTTTGCTAACTTCTTCCAACTCTTCCTTATTGATCAAGTCATGTGTCAGAGGTTGCGCACCCTCCTCAACATCAGTTTCACATTCAATGTAAGATGCTTCAACAAGATCGCCATTGTCACTTGATGTAGAGTTGTCTTCAATGATGGAACTTCCTTCTTGTTCAACCTCCCTAGGTCTTCTTCCACTTCTTCTTCTTCAACAATCTCCATCTCTTCCGCTTGTTGCAAAACACACTCCATTTCCTTGTGCTGAACTTGAGACTCTAAAATCTCCCTCATACTTCCCTCTTCGGTTGCTTTTTCACAATCATGCTTGTGGCATGAATCCCACGAGTCCAACTTTTGACGGATAGTTGCTTGAAGCCGATCCATTTCTTCCTTGAGATGATCCTTTGATTCTTGTTCCACTTTGCTAACATAAGTAGGATCATATTGCTCTTGAATTGATGAGCATAGATATTCTTCCATGGAGAGTTGTATTGGAAAAGAGACTTCATTATGTGGGTGGAAACGAGGTTCATCAAAGCTTGGAGGTTGGAAGGTGTTTTGGTTGTTGGTAGAAGGTGGAAGTATACGAGACGTAAGTTCTTAGAGGGTAGAGGTGAAACTAGTGAGTGCGGTTTGGAGCTCTTCTTGCTCTTGAGGAATGATACCAAGTGTATCATCTATGGAAACTTGGTTTGAAGGGTAGAGATGTTGGAGCGGTGGTGATTCAATGGTTGCTTGTTCATAATTATCACAAGGATATGCATAGGGGGAATATGGATTAGAATTGTGTGGAGGCAATTCGTGGAAATAGGATGTGGATTGAGAATATGGTGGTTGGAATGATGGTGTTTGAGGACTATGTTGAGAGTATGGTGCATAGAATGATGGTGGGTGAGTGGCATAATCATGATAAGAACCATCATATCCATTGGAATGATATGCATTATAGGAGGGATTACCATCATAGTAGCTTAAATGAGGAGGTTGCCATAGTGATTGCTCATATGGATGTGGCTCCCTTCTCAAGAATTCATCTCTCCCATAATGTGAGCCATCATTAAAGTTTTCATCACCTACAACATAGTCATAACCATATCCAAAACCACAAGGATGAGAATTCATATGGAAAAGAGGAAATAAAAACAAAGTATATCAAAAAGAAATAAAGAAGGAAATAAACTCCTAAGTACTAGCAAAACCAAGAGATAGCCAAAAAGCAAGATATTCACAATAGCCAATAACATAACTGGTGGACGAAATTGTGATCCATATTCTTTTGTACTTGTATGAAATCATTATTATGGCACCAGTTGAATTCACAACTCCGTTCAACTAACCAGTAAGTGTACTGGGTCATCCAAGTAATAAACCTTACGTGAGTAAGGGTCGATCCCACAGAGATTGTTGGTATGAAGCAAGCTATGGTCACCTTGTAAATCTTAGTTAGGCAGATTAAATTGGTTTATGGGTTTTTGAAAATTAATAATAATTGGAAAATAAAAAGGGATAGAAATACTTATGTAAATCAATAGTGAGAATTTCAGATAGGTGTATGGAGATGCTGTGCTCCTCTTGAAACTCTACTTCACTACTCACTCTTCCTTCAATAATGCCGCCATCTATCTAGCTTATACCACGAAGATTCTGTTGGGGAATCTAAGAGATATGCGCCCGGCCTAAGGTAGAACTTAAGTGGTTGTCAGTCACGTGCGTTCATAGGTGAGAATGATGATGAGTGTCACGGATCATCACATTCATCAAGTTAAGTATAACGTATATCTTGGAATAAGAATAAAAGAGAATTGAATAAAAAGTAATAATGATTGTATTGAAACTTGAGGTACAGCAGAGCTCCACACCCTTAATTTATGGTGTGCAGAAACTCCACTGTTGAAAATACATAAGTAAAAGGTTCAGGCATGGCCGAATGGCCAGCT
>NC_029780.3:93298278-93299024 GCF_000817695.3 Arachis duranensis
AGACAGCAGCATGTACTTGGCGTTCAACGCCAAGTTACGTCATCAATTTCCGAATAAAGTATGGACTATTATATATTGCTGGAAAGCTTTGGATGTCTACTTTCCAAAGCCGTTGAGAGCGCGCCATTTGGAGTTCTGTAGCTCCAGAAAATCCATTTCGAGTGCAGGGAGGTCAGATTCCAACAGCATCAGCAGTCCTTTTGCGAGCCTTTTTCAGAGTTTTGCTCAAGTCCCTCAATTTCAGCCAGAATTTACCTGAAATCACAAAAAAATACACAAACTCATAGTAAAGTCCAGAAATGTGAATTTAACATAAAAACTAATGAAAACACCCCTAAAAGTAGCTTGAATTTATTAAAAACTACCTAAAAACAATGCCAAAAAGCGTATAAATTATCCGCTCATCACAACACCAAACTTAAATTGTTGCTTGTCCCCAAGCAACTGAAAATCAAATAGGATAAAAGAAGAGAATATACTACAAATTCCAGAATATCAATGAATATTAATTATAATTAGATGAGCGGGACTTGTAGCTTTTTGCTTCTGAACAGTTTTGGCATCTCACTTTTTCCTTTGAAGTTCAGAGTGATTGGCGTCTCTGGGAACTTAGAATTTTGGATAGTGTTATTGACTTTCCTAGTTAATCATGTTGATTCTTGAACACAGCTACTTATCAGTCTTGGCCGTGGCCCTAAGCATCTTGTTTTCCAGTATTACCACCGGATACATAAATGCCACAGACA
>NC_029780.3:93299263-93300199 GCF_000817695.3 Arachis duranensis
CTTGGGCCCTCCTATCCATTGATGCTCAAAGCCTTGGATTTTTTTTACCCTTGCCTTTTGGGTTTTAAGGGCTATTGGCTTTTTCTGCTTGCTTTTTCTTTTTCTTTCTATTTTTTTTCGCCATTTTTTTTCTTTTTTTTTTTCACAAGCTTTTGCTTTTTCACTGCTTTTTCTTGCCTCAAGAATCAATTTCATGATTTTTCAGATCATCAATAACATTTCTCTTTGTTCATCATTCTTTCAAGAGCCAACAATTTTAACACTCATAAACAACAATATCAAAAGACATATGCACTGTTCAATCATTCATTCAGAAAATAAAAAGTGTTGTCACCACATCAATATAATTAAATTAAATTCAATGATAAATTCGAAATTCATGTACTTCTTGTTCTTTTGAATTAAAACATTTTTCATTTAAGAGAGGTGAAGGATTAATGGATTTTATTCATAGCTTTAAGGCGTGGTTACATACTAATGATCATGAAGTAGAGACACAAAACATAGATAAACATAACATTAAAAACTGAAAACAGAAAGAAATAAAGAACAAGGAATGAATCCACCTTTAGTGGCGTCTTCTTCTTGAAGGACCAACAATGTCCTTAAGCTCTTCTATGTCCCTTCCTTGCCTTTGTTGCTCCTCCTTCATTGCTCTTTGGTCTTCTCTTATTTCTTGGAGAATGATGGAGTGCTCATGATGTTCCACCCTTAATTGTTCCACATTGTGGCTCAAATCTTCTAAGGAGGTGTTGAGTTGCTCCCAATAGTTGTTGGGAGGAAAGTGCATCCCTTGAGGCATCTCAGGAATTTCTTGATGATGAGCTTCCTCATGCATCTCTTGAGAACCGTGAAGGGTATCTCTTGCTTGCTCCATCCTCTTCTTGGTGATGGGCTTATCCTCTTCAATGGGGATATCTCCTTTTATGATAACTT
>NC_029780.3:93300368-93300675 GCF_000817695.3 Arachis duranensis
ATCATGATGGCCCGATCCACAGTAACTTCAGATCGGTTGCTAGTAGGAATGATAGAGCGTTGAATGAACTCCAACCATCCTCAAGCCACAGGCTTGAGATCCAGTCTTCATAGTTGAACTGGATTACCTTTGGAATCTATTCTCCATTGAGCTCCTTCCACACATATGTCCATAAGGACTTGGTCCAACCTTTGATTAAAGTTGACCCTTCTAGTGTAGGGGCGTTCATCTCCTTGCATCATGGGCAAGTGAAACGCCAACCTCACATTTTCCGGACTAAAATCTAAGTATTTCCCCCGAACCATTG
>NC_029780.3:93300814-93300971 GCF_000817695.3 Arachis duranensis
AAATATGGTAGAGAGGGAGAGATGTAGGTTCGGCTAAGTGGGAGAAGAGGGGTTTGTGATGTGTGAAAATGAAGGAGAATGGAAGGGTATTTAAAGGGAGGGGGTAGTGGGCATTCGGCCATTTAGGGTGGGAATGGGTGGGAAATTGATTTTGAAT
>NC_029780.3:93301114-93301747 GCF_000817695.3 Arachis duranensis
TAGGATTAGGAGGTAAGGTGGGAATATAATAGGTGGGGATCCTGTGGGGTCCACAGATCCTGAGGTGATCCTGTGGGGTCCACAGGTCCTGAGGTGTCAAGGAATTCCATCCCTGCACCAAATAGGCATGTAAATTGCCTTTGCACACCATTCTGGCGTTCAAACGCCATGTGGTGCACATTCTGGGCGTTCAACGCCCATGTAAAGCATGTTTCTGGCGTTGAACGCTAGTTTCATGCTTGTTACTGGCGTTCAGCGCCAGCTTTTCTTCTCTGGGCACATTCCTGGCGTTCAGCGCCAGAATGTTGCTTGTTTCTGGCGTTCAGCGCCAGAATGATGCTCTGTTCTAGCGTTGAACGCCAGCCAGATGCATCTTACTGGCGTTGAACGCCAGCCTGTGCGTCCTCCAGGGTGAAAATTTTTTCTTTTGCTGTTTTTGACTCTGTTTTTAATTTTTATGATTTTTTTTCGTGACTCCTCATGATCATGTACCTAATAAAACACAAAATAACAAAAAATAGAATAAAATAAAAATTAGATAAATAAAATTGGGTTGCCTCCCAACAAGCGCTTTTTTAATGTCAATAGCTTGACAGTGGCTCTCATGGAGCCACAAGGAGATCAGGTCAATGT
>NC_029780.3:93301962-93302447 GCF_000817695.3 Arachis duranensis
ACAAGGTAGTCCCCATTCAATTGAAGGACTAATTCACCTCTGTTGACATCTATCACAGCTCCTGCTGTGGCTAGGAAAGGTCTTCTAAGGATGATGCAATCATCCTCTTCCTTCCTAGTGTCTAAGATTATGAAATCAGCAGGGATGTAAAGGCCTTCAACCTTAACTAACACATCCTCTACTATTCCATAAGCTTGTCTCAAGGACTTGTTTGCCAATTGTAATGAGAACAGGGCAGGTTGTACCTCAATGATCCCCAACTTCTCCATTACAGAGAGTGGCATAAGATTTATCCCTGACCCTAGATCACACAGAGCTTTTTCAAAAGTCATGGTGCCTATGATATAGGGTATTAAGAATTTACCAAGATCCTATTTCTTTTGAGGTAAATTTTGCTGAACCAATGTATTCAGTTCATTGGTGAGTAAGGGAGGCTCTTCCTACCAAGTCTCATTACCAAATAGCTTGGCATTCAGCTTCATGAT
>NC_029780.3:93302535-93305417 GCF_000817695.3 Arachis duranensis
CAGAGGAAGAATAGTCTTCAGAGCTCATGAATGGCAGAAGGAGATTTAATGGAATCTCTATGGTCTCTATATGGGCCTCAGATTCCTTTGGATCCTTAATGGGAAACTCCTTCTTACTTGAAGGACGTCCCAGGAGGTCTTCCTCACTAGGATTTTCGTCCTCCTCTTCCCTTGTGCATTCGGCCACATTGATTATATCAATGGCCTTGCATTCTCCTTTTGGATTCTCTTCTGTATTGCTTGGGAGAATACTGGGAGGAGTTTCAATGACTTTCTTACTCAGCTGGCCCACTTGTGCCTCCAAGTTTCTGATGGAGGATCTTGTTTCATTCATGAAACTGAAAGTGGCGTTTGACAGATCAGAGACTAGATTGGCTAAATTAGAAGTGTTTTGTTCAGAATTCTTTATCTGTTGCTGAGAAGATGATAAAAAGGCTTGCTATTGCTCAGCCTATTACGTCCACCATTGTTAAAGCCTTGTTGAGGCTTTTGTTGATCCTTCCATGAGAAATTTGGATGATTTCTCCATGATGAGTTATAGGTGTTTCCATAAGGTTCACTCATGTAATTAACCTCTGCCATGGCAGGGTTTTCAGGATCATAAGCTTCTTCAGAAGCTGCCTCTCTAGTACTGTTGGCTGCATGTTGCAATCCATTCAGATTTTGAGAGATTATGTTGACCTGTTGAGTCAACATTTTTTTCTGAGCCAATATGGCATTCAGAGCATCTATTTCAAGAACTCCTTTCTTCTGGGGTATCCCATTATTCACAGAATTCCTCTCAGAAGTGTACATGAATTGGTTGTTTGCAACCATATCAATGAGTTCTTGAGCCTCTTCAGACGTTTTTTTAGGTGAAACCATGTCAACGAGTTCTTGAGGCTCTTCAGGCGTTTTCTTTAGGTGAATAGATCCACCTACAGAATGGTTCAATGACATTTTCGAAAATTCAGATAGACGATAATGGAATATATCTAATATGGTCCATTCTGGAAACATGTCAGATGGACATCTTTTGGTCAGCTGCTTGTATCTTTCCCAAGCTTCATAGAGGGATTCACCATCTTTTTGTTTGAAGGTTTGAACATCTACTCTCAGCTTGCTCAGCTTTTGAGGGGGAAAGAATTTATCCAAGAAGGCAGTGAGCAGCTTATCCCAGGAGTCCAGGCTATCCTTAGGTTATGAGTCCAACCATATTCTAGCTCTGTCTCTTACAGCAAAAGGGAAAAGCATGAGTCTGTAGCCTTCAGGATCAACTCCATTCGTCTTTACAGTCTCACAGATCTGTAAGAACTCAGTTAAAAACTGATAAGGATCTTCAGATGGAAGTCCATAAAACTTGCAGTTTTGTTGCATTAAGGCAACTAGTTGAGGCTTGAGCTCAAAGTTATTGGTTCCAATGGCAGGAATGGAGATGCTTCTTCCATCAAACTTGGACGTTGGCTTTGTGAAGTCACCAAGCATTCTCCTTGCATTATTATTATTTTCGGCTGCCATCTCCTTCTCTTGTTCGAAAATTTCTGAAAGGTTGTTTCTTGATTGTTGTAATTTAGCTTCTCTTAATTTTCTCTTCCGAGTCCTTTCATGTTCTGGATCAATTTCAACAAGAGTGCCTTTTTCCCTGTTCCTGCTCATATGAAAGAGAAGAAAACAAGAAAAGGAAGAGGAATCCTTTATGTCACAGTATAGAGATTCCTTTATGTTAGTAGAAGAAGAAGGGGGTAGAAGAATCCAAACACAAGAGATATAATAAGTTTGGATTTTTAGATGAAGAGAGGTGAAGAGAAGTGTTAGTAATTAATTAATTAAATAGAATAAGAAAAGAGAGGGAGAATTTCGAAAATAATTTTGAAAAAGAGGTTAGTAATTTTCGAAAATTAGAAATAAAATGTAATTAAGATTTAAAACATGAAACAATTAGTTAATTAAAAAGAACTTTTGAAAAAGGGGTGAGATGTTTTTTTTTTTGAAAAAGAGAGGGAGAATTTTCGAAAATTAGAGAGGGATAGGTAGTTAGTTGGGTTTTGAAAAAGATAAGAAATAAACAAAAAGTTAGTTAGTTGATTGAAAAAGATTTGAAATCAAATTTTTAAAAAGATAAAAAGATAAGAAGTTAGATAAGATATTTTGAAATTAAATTTTGAAAAAGATACAATTTTGTTTGAAAAAGATAAGATAAAAGATAAAAAGATCTAATTTTTAAATTGACTTAACTAACAAGAAACTACAAGATAAGATTCTAGAACTTAAAGATTGAACCTTTCTTAACAAGAAAGTAACAAACTTCAAATTTTTGAACCAATCACATTAATTGTTAGCTTATTTTCGAAAATTTGATATAAAGATAAGAAAAAGATTTTAAAAATATTTTTGAAAAAGATTTTTGAAATTTTTGAAAAATAGAAAAAAAATGAAAAAGATATAAAAATTTTTGATGCAAAGAAAACATGCAAGACACCAAACTTAGAAATTTTTAATGCATGGAAAATATGAATGCAAAAATGCACATGAAAAACGACAAACAACACAAAACAAGAAATCATCAAGATCAAACAAGGAGACTTGTCAAGAACAACTTGAAGATCATGAAGAACACTATGAGTGCATGAGATTTTCGAAAAATGCAAGAAAAATTTTAAAAGCATGCAATTGACACCAAACTTAAAATTAACACAAGACTCAAACAAGAAACACAAAATATTTTTTATTTTTAAGACTTTCTAATTTTTTTGTATTTTTATTTTAATTTTTTTCAAAAAACATGGTTAGAAAAACGAAAAAGAAAAGAAAAATTTTGAAAAAGATTTTTGGAAAGAAAATTACCTAATCTGAGCAACAAGATGAACCGTCAGTTGTCCATACTCGAACAATCCCCGGCAATG
>NC_029780.3:93305581-93306193 GCF_000817695.3 Arachis duranensis
TCCAAGTAATACCTTACGTGAGTAAGGGTCGATCCCACAGAGATTGTTGGTATGAAGCAAGCTATGGTCACCTTGTAAATCTCAGTTAAGCAAATTAAATGGTTATGGGTTTCGAAAATTAATAATAAATAGAAAATAAAAAAGGATAGAAATACTTATGTAAATCAATAGAGAGAATTTCAGATAGGTGTATGGAGATGCTGTGCTCCTCTTGAAACTCTACTTCACTACCCACTCTTCCTTCAATCCTTCTTACTCCTTTCTATGGCAAGCTGTATGTAGGGCATCACCATCATCGGTGGCTACTTTCAATCCTCTCGGGAAAATGATCCTATGCGCTGTCACTGCACGGCTAATCGTCTGGAGGCATCACCCATGGTTGATGGCTACATCCCGTCCTCTCAGTAAAAACGTTCCTATGCTCTGTCACAGCACGGCTAATCATCTGTCGATTCTCAATCAGGTTGGAATAGAATCCATTGATTCTTTGCATTTGTCACTAACGCCCAGCCTTCAGGAGTTTGAAGCTCGTCACAGTCATTCAATACCGGAATCCTACTCGGAATACCACAGACAAGGTGAGACTTTCCGGATCCTCATGAATGCCGCCAT
>NC_029780.3:93306547-93312927 GCF_000817695.3 Arachis duranensis
TGTTTTGGGCGTTCAACTCCGGATCATGACGTTTTTCTGGCGTTTAACTCCAGACAGCAGCATGTACTTGGCATTCAACGCCAAGTTACGTCGTCAATTTCCGAATAAAGTATGGACTATTATATATTGCTGGAAAGCTTTGGATGTCTACTTTCCAAAGCCGTTGAGAGCGCGCCATTTGGAGTTCTGTAGCTCCAGAAAATCCATTTCGAGTGCAGGGAGGTCAGATTCTAACAGCATCAGTAGTCCTTTTGCCAGCCTTTTTCAGAGTTTTGCTCAAGTCCCTCAATTTCAGCCAGAATTTACCTGAAATCACAGAAAAACACACAAACTCATAGTAAAGTCTAGAAATGTGAATTTAACATAAAAACTAATGAAAACATCCCTAAAATTAGCTTGAATTTATTAAAAACTACCTAAAAACAATGCCAAAAAGCGTATAAATTATCCGCTCATCAATAACACCATTACAATTCTCCGGTAACGGCGCCATTTTTGATGATCGAACTTTTGTGTGGTATAGAATTTCGCTGATGATATCTCGTTGTAAGTATAGTTTCTAAACCAACAATAATCCTTTCATACAAAAATTTGTTTGTCACAAGTACAAACCCCTAATAATCCTAATAACCGAAGTATTTAAACCTCAGGTCGTCTTCTCAAAGGAATTGTAGGGTAGTGTTCTTGTTATTGGTTATGAGTTGTATATTTTGGGGTTTTGGATGAGAATTAGAAAAAGTAAATGGCAACGAAAATCAAATGATAAAGCGGTCTTAGCAAGGTTTGGTGGTCAAGGATTTCTATCCTTATCACTAATCACAACATGATAATTACAAGGATCAATCCAATTAAATCATCCTCTAACTAGTATTAAAGGAAGACCAAATGAGCTATATCAATCCAAGTCCATAGGTCCTAACTATTCACTAATTGAATTAATGAAAACTAGAGTCAATGGCTACCAATCATCAATCACTTGGACATTAGTAACTCAAGAGTTCCTAAGTTACCATCTCAAGCCAAGAACATAAAATTCTACTTTAACATCCTCCCAAGAATTTTATCAAACACTTGAAAGGCACAAAAAGAAAGCATAGTAAATTAACAACAAGAATGAATTCTAACAACAATTAAATGCAAAAGATTAACAACAACAATCAAGGGAAACACAATTAACATGAATTGCCTCAAGTTGCATTAAAAGAAAATAAGAAGAACAAGAGTAGATCAACCTACAAAATATGGAAACAAAATAGAAGGAATTACAACAAGAGAATAGAAGAACAAGATGTAGCAACATAGAATTCAAAGGTAGAAGTAGATGAAAGCAAAGATTAAAGCCTAGATCTAAGAAATTCTAACCTAAACCTAATCCTGATTCTAGAGAGAAGAGAGAGCTTCTCTCTCTAGAAACTAACTCTAAAACTAGATCTAAAGTCCTTATGATAAAAAATATGCCTTCCCCTTAAATCCTTGGTCCTTTTGAGCATTTTTGGCGCCAAAGTTGGTTTAGACTGGGCCCCACTGCTTCAGTGAATTCGCTAGGCACGATTTCACTTAAAAATCATGTGCCAGCACCGACGCGTACGTGTACAGTACACGTACACGTCCATGGGGTTTTTACAATCCGCGCGTATGCGTCTAGTGCGCGTGCGCATCCATGGGAGTATCCCAAATCTTTGGCATTTCATGATTTCTCCACTTTTCATACTTTCTCTTCACTCCTTTGATCCATTCCTAGCCTTTTTCAATTTGAAATCACTATCAAACACATCAAGGCATCTAGTGGAATCAGAAGAAGATTAAAATTATCAAATTAAGGCTCCAAAAGCATATTTTCACATTTAAGCACAAATTAAGAGACAATAATGAAACTATGCTATTTTATTGAATAAATGTGAGAAAGGGTTAACAAAATGCTCTAAATTCATCACAAGATAAACCCTAAAAATAGGTTTTATCATGATCCAACCTAGGCCCCTGCCGGGCGCATAGCGTCTCATAATCTCAATGAAAAAGTAGTGCAGTGGTTTTCAAAAATATTTTTAGTACAATATGGATCCATCACTTCATTCAGAGTCCTCGACTCTTTTCAATCCATTGCTCATTCACATTTTAGTTCCGAACTCAACAGTTCCTTAATCCTCATCTCATCCATCAACCATTCACCACATAATATTGGACCACTTTCAGTACGCTAGAAATCTAAGCCTCCGTTTTCTAAATTTTCCAAATAATAGGGCTAAAACCCTTAAATATTTTTCCATGTGTAAGTATCCAAAAATATGCCAAAAAATCTTAAAAAGGTACTGTAGAAGCTTACAACCTCGTCGGGAAGGTGAAATAGTTGAAAACAAAGCAAAATTTGAGAAACAGCGCATGTGCGTCCGCATAGGGGTGTGCATGCGCACGCCCAGGAAAATTTTTTAAAAGTGTGCGTATGCACAGGGTGTCCGTACGCATAGGTGTCAAAACTTAAAAGGTCTGTTCACTCGCACAACCTGTGTCAGCGCCCCCAACAGACTGGCCTCCGCAACGTGTGCATGCGCACAGGTCCGTGCGTACGCACAGGTTGTAATTTCTTATTGGTGTGCGCGTGTACAAGCTGTGCCAGCGCCGCAAGCAGATTACCTGCCTCTGCGTGTGTGGATGCATAGGTCTGTGCATGCGCACAGGTCACAATTTTCATAGAGTATGCGTGCACACAAGGCTGTGCATGCGCACATACCAGAAAACATAAAATTCTGTAACTTTGCAGAATTTCAAATTTTCATCACCAACTTTGAATGATCATAACTTTCTCTACAAAATCCCAATTTTCACAAACTTTATATCAATTTAAAGGGTTTTCAAAGATCTTTAATTCTAGATAAATTTTGTCAAATTTTGAAAACCACAGCAAAAGTTATGATCAGACAAAGTTTACCAAAAATCAACTTTTACCCAAAATCACAATTTTCTCAATTCCTTTATAAAACACAACCAAAACCAAACCAACCAAATCCAAACTCCACTTTTCATCAAAATCAACCCCCTATATCATATTACACTAAACTTACGACATTTTTCCTTCCTTTTTCCTCATTCACAACATCACATCAATATATTACATATATCCAACCTTATTAACAATTTCCAACTACTTTACCAATCAATCAACATCAATATCAAATTTATCAACACAATTCACTCCTCAACTTCACAATCCTTCATCCTCATCATGTCTGCATCAAGCATTACAATTAAACTCAACATTCATCAAATCATAAAAAATCATCATATACCATCATTCAACAACTTAACAACCATTCAAATCCAAACCTATCCTATGGGTCACTAGCCTAAATGTCCATGAATATTATACACTATATAGAAGAAACTGAAACCATACCTTAGCCAATTCCTTATATGCACCAAAACCTCAAAATAGCACAAGTTGAGTTTTCCACCACAAGTAAGCCACCAATGTAACTCCAACAAGCACCAACAAGCTCCAAACTCACAATAATCAAACTATATATTCATAAACCATCACAAATCAACCTAGGGTTCCATTTAAACATAAAATCACAAGGGTTTAGTGGCTCTTACCTTTTCCAAGAGAGTTGATAGCAAAAATCCAATGCTAAGCAATGATTAGAGCAAACCTTAACATCCAAAATCACAAAAACTCATTTAACCCAAAGCCCTAATAAAGCCGAAATTTTGAAGAGAGAAATTGAGGAGGATTCGAGATTTCCTTACCAGTTTCTTATATGAGTTTTGTATAGCTCTTCACAAGGAACATATAGCCGCTGACGGCATGCAAATCGGAGCACCGTAGCTCGAGATATCGCGAAGAGAAGAGATGGGTGAATAGTGTTTTCTTCTTCCTCTTCTCCCCTTTCTATTTCAGCATGGGTGTGTTGTGTTTATATGTGTGTGTGTGCTGGAAATGGGTTCAATAATAAACCTTTTATATGTTGGACTTGGGCCCAACTTGGGCCCGGTCCAACCCGTTAGCGTTTTTAGCCCGTTTGGCCCAACTTCGGGCCAAACCTTTAAAATTAACGTCCGGTTTTCCATTTCTAATGTTTTTCTAAGGTTTTTGACTGTTTCCACTTTTTCTCATGCAGTACCAGGCAAACTTGAACCGTTCAACTACCGATTCACAATTTTTTCATGGTTTTTTGCAGAAAATACATTTTCTAACTCGGAAGGACCTACTGAGTTCAAAATCACATTTAAATCCCCAAATTCTCATCCTAACTTTTCGGAATCTAATTTGGGAATTTAAATAATTTTATTCATGAAAATTCCGGTTCTTCCAATTGTGGTTCTCTTATTGCTATTGTTGTTGCTGCATTTTTTTCTTTTTCTTCTTTTCTTCTTAGTAATTTTGTAGCATTGTGATGAGTGGAAATTAAATCTCACAGATACCGACAAGTATACCAGATCATTCAAGTAATACCACGGTAAGTGGATATCGTTTCCACGGTGAGTGGATATATATCGTTTCCATGAGGATTAAAGGATTGAGCAAACAAATATCATATTTAATGCCTAATTAGATTAAAATAACCTAGATGGATGAGGTCAAAACTTGTATCTTGCTTGGAATCTTGAGTCCTTGAGAGACAGTGAACTTGGATGTTAATTGAGAGAAGACAATGATGGAGAGTGTCAAGTGTTTCAGAGATGTTTATGCTCTTAGAAAAACCAAATCTTATTACTTATTTTGAAGTATGCAAAAATCTTTTACGAAAAATTTTTAGTAACTAATTTCCAATTCCTTAGTTCCTGAGTTTCTCTTTAATCAAATAATTGTCAGTTAATTAATTAAAGAGTTTAAACACAAAATTGATTTAATTTCTAATAAGATTTAAAAATAGTCCTTACGTTGAATTATATATCATGTATTCAACCTAGTCCTATCCAGTTAAACTTTAGAAGAAAACATAATTCTTAAAAGTTATTCTAATCCGAATTATATGTCACTTATTCAAAATTAGAGTGATTGAAAATCATGTTTGTGTCGTACACTAACTGAACCACCGTTCCTTGCTGAATTCAAAGAGTCATGTGAAAGAGTTTTCAAATTTTAATTCAAATATAAAAATTTTCAACTATAATAAAAGAAATCAAGAGGGATTAACATACCTTCCGATGCCTCTACGAATAACTCAATCATGAAATAGATCGATACAAGACTTTAAAATAAAATAAACGTAGATTAATAATCTATAGAAAAGATAAACAGAGCTTCTAACCCTTTGATAGAGGATTAGTTACCCATGGAATGAAAGAAAAAAAAGAAGACAATTATGCTGAGAAATGGAATCTTGAACTTGGATATGAAGATCTTCCTCTAGTGGGTTGCCTCTCTTGTGAACAAAGTTCACTTATTTATATCCTAATTTTAGAATTCGAATTCAAAACTATTTTAATCTTATCTTTCGAAAAAGAAAGTTAAGATAACTAATTGTTGACTTCAATTTTAAATTTAAAACAATAATTCAAATCAAATCCTAACTACCAAATCCTTTATATTTGTAGAAAAAATTAATAACTAATTTTCTAGAGTCTTCAATATTTTGGATATGATTAAGACTTCTAATAATGTGGATAATTAAACTTAGGGATAAATTGTTGCTTTCTGAGAGTTGTAATTATCTTTAAGTTGGGCTTATATTCGAAAAATTGAGCAAAAACCCAAAATTCAACTTCCAGGGGTGACACATATTTATGTTTCTATGCTTTCTTGTCTTGATCTTCTTAATTTCTTTTGTCATTTTCTCAATTTTTTCATTTTTAGTTTCTGAATACTCTTGTCCATTTTAATTTTATTAATGCAATCTTAATGTTTTATGTTTTATTGATGCTATTTGAGTTGTTATTATCATTTTATTGTAATTGATAGTATAGATTTTTATTTTTATTGCAATTTATGATATTTTTTTGTAATACCCTACCATACAGAGTCTTATGCTTAAGTCATAATTCAAAGATGGCAAGGTATTACGACCTCTAAAACAAAAATTTAGTACGTATAGTAGTATGAATGATTGATTATAACTAGGAGCCTTTGTAGAAAAAGGGGGTAAACAAAAACCGTAACTCAAAAGCGCAACACTCCGCTCGATAACGTAACGAACAAGGATAACCAATGCGAGATTATATATATACAAAGGAGTGCCAAAAACAGGAATATCAAGGCTCAAGATCCGGCTGCGAAGATAACCGATCCGAGCATAACAATATATACATATGATATAATAAGGAAAACCCCAAAGGAAACCCAAAGGGACACAAATACATAAAACCTATTCTCCAAAATCTCCCATAAGAGGAGTCATCACAGTTTGTATTATTTAATGGAGATAAAAGTATCTAAGCAAAAC
>NC_029780.3:93314145-93314389 GCF_000817695.3 Arachis duranensis
AACATGCATGAATTCTCATCCATGGATCAACATCCATATCAGCCATCCGGCTTACGGTTAAATCCATAACCAGCCAATATTTATAGCATACACAGCTATTCCGGCTCACGGTTCAATCCAGAACCAGCCAATATTCATAAACAATTACGGCCTTTCGGCCAATGGCATAACAAGCACTTCCACCACCATCCTCCACATCTCACATAATCATCAATGATCCTCATTGATTATTCATTTTCCCTTG
>NC_029780.3:93315443-93380254 GCF_000817695.3 Arachis duranensis
AGCACTTCCAAACCACTTATCCACAAGCTCTCAAGGCCTCAATACCTCCAAGAACAGATTTTTCACCACCAAGCCCTTTCCAAGCTTTTCAAAATCACCAATCAAGCTCCAATATCCACACATACACAACCTAAGCCACAACCATCATACCCATACACAACATCTCAAAACCCAAACATCATAAAATCACAAATCACACTAGGGTTGAGAATCTTACCACACCCAAGGTCCAAGGAGACAAGATTAACCTTCTCCTTCAAAAGAGTTAGGTCCTATAACATCAAAGAACCCAAAATCTCAACATTTTTGCTCATAAAACTCGAAAACAAGGCTGGAATTTCGAAGAGCAAAACGTGGCTTACCTCAAGATTTATTGTATGGGTTTTGTAGAGCTTTTCGCGGTGAACACGTGGCCATAAACGGAGCGGCAATCGGAGCTCTAGATCAAAAGTTATGGTGGTTTGAAGATCAAGTGAGAGAAAGAAGTTGAGAGAGAGTTCTTCCTCCCTTTCTCTCTAATTTCAGCTTGTGTGTGTAACAAATGAGGAGAGAGAGTGCTGAAAACTAGGGCTTTGGTTAAGTTATGTTGGGCCAAGGGCCCACTTTGGGTCCAATTGGCCCGGTTTGGCCCGTTCGGTCCAATCTTGGTCCGAATTCTATAAAATTGGTACCGAAATTCTCGTCTCAATCTCCTCTATCACATTTAGCCACAAAAATCACATTTTAGGCTTTCTAGAATAAATTTTTATTTATGGGTTAATTAGCCGTTAATTAACCGGGTTTTACATTTTTCTCTTTTATGCATGCTAGGTATTTGATAAAATGTCTCTTATAATTTTTGTATAGTTTTTCACACTCTTGGTTAGGAATTGTGTAATTAGGTGAAGTTGAGTTATGAATGTTCATTCTACATTGTGTTAAGATTGTTAGTTGGTTTGGTTTCCATTGACGCTAGTCTTTCACTAAGTAATTAATGAGTTGACTAGGACTTATGAATTGAGATCAATTATGCCCTTTTGACTTATTCTTGATGTTAGGATAGACTAACTGGGATTAATTCTACACAATTACCATGTTTGTGGTTCATGACTAGGATAAGAATTCTCAATTTCCCAATCCTTGCCAAAAGTCCTTTTTGCCACTTGAATTTCATTTTTGATTTACTTGCTTTGAGCTTTAATTCCTTTGCATGCTTATTTACTTTCTTTCCTTTTAATTTTCTTGTCTCTTGCAATCACAATCCCCAATTCCCTCATAGCCAATAATTGAGCACTTCAATGCAATTCCTACGGAGAACGACTCGAGAGTTTAAATACTCTTGGTTATTTGATTTGAATTGTGATAATTCTTGATTTAAACTTTGATGTGAGGATCCATTACCGGTTTGGACTATACTTGCAACGGAATTTAATTTGTGAATTTCGAATCGACATAAATCTTCTTCATCAAGTTTTTGATGCCGTTGCAAGGGAATTGCAATGGTGTTATATTATTGGCTATTGTAAATATGTTAATATGTAAATAGCTTCCTTTTTGGTTATCTTTTATTTTTGTTAATGGTTAGGATTGGGATCTCAGAGGACATTGGAAATTCAAGCATTGGTGGAGAAGTCAAGCACAAGCCACCGTAACAAGGGCTCTCCTAATTGTCTAACTTAAAGACAATAAATAAAAGTGCTAGGTGGGAGACACCCCACCATGGTAACATCCCTCTAACTCTTCTCTTCTTTTAGGTTTGTTTAGTGCATTTTGTTTTTCTTTGTTAGCTTAGTTTAATTGAATTCTAGGCTTAGTTTAGTTGCATTTTCGTTTTGATAATGTATTTTTGAGGAATAAAAGTTATTTTGGATGTCATGTTTGTTGCCTTAGAGGCACTAAATTTTTGAAAAAAAATAGAGCATGTGCGTGCGCACACACCTGTGCGTACGCATAACAACCCCATTTTTGCACTTTATGCGTACGCACCCAGCCGTGCGTACACACATCTGTTTTCACCCCTTCTGCTGAGAGAGCTCGCACACCCTTGTGCGTTCGTGTCCCGCTCTTTTTGCCTCTTGTGCGTACGGACGAATCTCTGTGTGTACGCACAAATGTCAAATTGGGCATTAATTTTGAAGTTTTCATTTTCTCAAAAAAATTCTCTTTATGTGCGTACGCACAAACCGATTCTCACCTTCTGCTTGGAGCGCTCGCACATGCTTATGCTCGCGCACAACCCCTATTTTACACCCTTTGTGCGTATGCACGCACAAATTCCCTCTCACACCACCTTACTTCTTTTCTTCTCTTATCTCATTTCTTTTCTTCTTTTTTCTTCCCCCATCTTCTTTCTTCTCCCCAACCACCATGCACCACTCTCACTCACCATCCACCATCATCTTCTTTAGTTAGTTTTTAATTTATTAGTTAGTTGTTTATTTAGTTAGTTAGTCTAATTTTTTGTTTAATTTACTGTTTTGGTGCTAAGTGTTGGATTATTGCTTTGATTTGCTGATTCTATTGAAATATTGCTGTTGATTACTGATTGGATGCTATTTTAGCATCATTTTTATAAATATTTATTGTTGGAATTCTTTGTTGAGGTTATAAATTATTGCTTGGTATTGAGTTCTTCATGTTTAATTTTGTGCATACCAAGTACTCATAACATTGCCTTTGAAAATGCTTTTGGATTTCTAAATTGCATATTTTGGCCACCATGTGATTTGATTTCATTATCAATTATTAGGCAATTTATTTTTAGTTGATGCATTTTTTGTTAGGTGATGTATGTTTATGATTGATTTTTATTTACATCACCCAGTTCATGCATTGAGATTGTGGGATTGTGACTTTAGATCGTAAGCTCACCTAGTGACAATTTTTTGAGCTTCGTAAGTTTTGTGGACCATGCTTGCTAAATAGCATAGCAATCATGTTTTTCACTTCACGTCATTTAGGTGTTGCAAACAAACTTTCCTTTATCATCCATTTTACAATTGCTTGACTCTTGCTTGAATACTTTTATATATGCTCCTTTATTACTTGATTGTTTATCTTAACCTACAATTTTTTTTAAAGTATTTCAAGCACACTAGAAAGAGTGAAGTGCATACTTCTTTTATGTAATTGTGACATAGCTTTCTATGCTAGTGTGTGTTCTAAACTGTGCAACTTAGAACTCACACGCTTCTTTTCATCAATGTCACAAACTAACTCACTCACTCATTTTAGTGATTCATCACCTTATTCCAACGCTATATACTTCCTTACTTTTGCATTTACTTGTATTTTCATCCTGTTTTCTATTTTTCATGGATGATGCACCATTAGCAACAAAGGAAGCGGGAGAAAGAGCATGCAGCAGCCAGTTGATCTACTAGCTGAAGTTGGTAATTTGTGAAGTCGCCATACCCTTCTTGCTCATCTTTGGTTGCACCGAGGACGGTGTAAAATTTTAAGTGTGGGGAGGTCGTCATCGATCGGCAATCTTGGGTGACAAATTCTAATCCCAAATACTTTCACACTTTATTTTCTTTTAGTTTGTATATATTTTAGAGTTTCAATTATATTTTTTCTTAGTTTATTGAATTTCTTTACATATAATAAGCTTAGTTAAAATAATAAAATTTTCCAAGAAAAACATTCTTAATAGGGCATTGACATCCTAATTGATTTGAGTTGATATTTGTTTCATTGAAACTTGCTTGAAATGTATTATGGAATATGTTTTTGAGCTAAGAACACATAAACATGTGAGTTTTTAGCCTAATTGTGTGGTTATATCATATAACCACTATTTTCATTCTTGTGTGTGTTATTCTCTTTTCATGATTGCAATCTTTCATTTGTTTGATTCTTTATGTCCATTATTGATGTATATATGCATTTATATGATTGAGGTCATCATTTCATTTAGCTCACTTACTTAAATAGCCTACTATTTTATCTTCCTTTGTTAACCAACTTTGAGCTTATTTTAATCACTTTTGATGCTACTTGAGTTGTTATTATCATTTAATAGCTTATTTTTAATCTTATGTGTGGGGAAGCTTGGGAGCATTGGCTGATATAACGGTGTATTTTTATATTTTTATTGAAGATCTTGAAAATTGGGTACATACTCATGCATTAAATATTTAAACTATATGCATTGATGCTCTTAAACATATTTTAGTTTGAAAAAAAAAAAAGAAAAAAATAATAAAAAGAAGAAAAAGAAAAGAAAAGAAAAAGAGAAATTGAAAGCAATAAAAGGGGGACAAATGTTAGCCCCAAAGAAAAGTAATAACAATACATATGGGATGTGATTGAAAAGAATGCATGAGTATGTGAAAAAAAGTGAAGAATCGGTAGTTAGGTTTGCATTTGAATTGTATAGGTTGTTATGTAGGTTAGGTGAGAAATAAGTTAGTCAAAGATTTAAATTTCAAGCTTACTTGACCATATGCATCCTTACCTTTTCCCTAGCCCCATTACAACCATGAAAAGTCCTCATGATACTTGTATGCATACATTGAATAATTGTTGATTGTTAGATAAAAAACAAAACTTAGAAAGATTGATTAGAGGAGGAATGGATGAATTAACCCTAAACATTTGAGAGAATAGAATGTATACACATTCGGTGAGGGGTTCAATTGCTCAATTACATGTTTCTGCCTTTGATTATCTCCTTTCTTGCAAGTTGTTAAATTCTTTTCAATAAATCAATTCAATTGTAGATCTAATTTGATTGAAATTGCTTTAGCCCTTATGTTTATATATGTATTATTGGAAATTGATTTATTTTAACTAAATAGCTGCATTCATTTAGATTAGGGGTGCACATGAGCCGGGTGAAGCCGGGTTTGATGTGACCCAGACATGACCCAAAATATACACCGGGTCTATTTATTAGACCCGAACCCGGCTCTAGACCCGATGAAACCAATACACTTTCGGGCCACAATTATACCGGGTGAAAATCGAACCATTAACATTATATTACATTGATACCTTCTTGTAAGCTAGCATATAAAAATATCCAAATTTTTAAGACTCCAATCATTATTTAACATGGTAAAATTCACTTAGAAAAATATAACAAGAACCAAACCTTCTTTAAAATTAAAGCATAACAACAATCAATACTAATATTGTCTAATAACACCAAATATTTAAATCAATACAAATAACATAATATTATGCATTAGTCTAAAGTCTTATGCATTCTAAACATAAAACATTAACTTATAGTCTTATAATGACTAATAACACAAAATATTAAGGTTTACAATACTTAAATTTCACATAAGAATAGTCATGATCCATCACTAATAACACAAAATATTAATTGTGTATGATGACCGGGCCAACTTCGGGTGACCCGAGCTATGGCCCGGACCCGACCCAAAATAATGACCGGGTCTATTTTTGAGACGCTTACCCGACCCTAAACTCGATAAAATCACACCAAATTAGCTTCTAAAGTGTTTGGGGCCGGGCCGAGCCTTTGGGCCGGGCCGGGTCATGTGCACCCCTAATTTAGATAGATAACATACAGGTAGTTTCCTTGCTTTGAATAAATGTAATATCCCTTTCTTGTTTCTTTCTTGAGTTTAGCATGAGAACATCCTATTGTTTAAGTGTGGGGATGTGATAAATCCATATTTCATTGTATTTATTTATTCTAATTGTGTAGATTTTATCAACTTTTTCTACATTTATTCAATGAAATAGTATTGTTTTGTAAATTCTCCCTAAATTGTGCTTAAAAGTGAAAACATACTTTTTAGCCCATTATTTGCTAAATTTTATTCACTTTAATTCCATTTGATGCCTTGATGTATTTGTTGAGTGATTTAAGGTTTTGAAGGCAAATATGGATTGAAGAAGTGAGGAAGGAAAGCATGCAAAATGGGAGAATTCAAGAAATGAAGGATTTGTAAAGCTGTCAATCCTCTCGATACTAAAGTGATCATAACTTGAGCTACAGAGATCCAAATGAGGTAGTTTCAGCGGAATTGGAAAGTGAACATCCGAGGCTTCAAAATGATATGCATATGTTCATAGTGGACATTAGTTTAAGTGTGCGTACACACGAGTCAAGATTTAGCAAGTGTGCGTACGTACACACCTGTGTGTACGCATAAGTCCTAGCACGTGACTTCAGTAATTGCAACTTGCTGGCAGCGATTTTTGGGCCTCCAGAACCCAATCCAACTCATTTCTGAAGCTATTTTAAGCAGAATTCAAGAGGAAACAATGGGGGAGCACTTAGATTTATGTTTTTATATGTCTTAACTTACTTTTGTAGAGAGAGAAGCTCCCCTTTCACTCTAAAATTTAGGGTTTTTGTCTTAGTTTCTTTTTAATTTCATATTTTAATTCTTGTTTTAATGTAGTTTTATTTATGTTTCTATGCTTTCTTGTCTTGATCTTCTTAATTTCTTTTGTTGTTTTCTCAATTTTATCTTTTTTAGTTTATGAATACTCTTGTCAATTTCGATTTCATTAATGCAATTTTAATGTTTTATGTTTCTTTGATGCTATATGAGTTGCTATTATCATTTTATTGTAATTGGTAGTATAGATTTTATTTTTATTGTAATTTATGAAGTTTTCCCCTTTTATGCATGCTAGGTGTTTGATTAAATGTCTCTTATATAGTTTTTGTATAGTTTTTCACACTCTTGGTTAGGAATTGGGTAATTAGGTGAACTTGAGTTATGGATGTCAATTCTACATTGTGTTAGGATTGTTAGTTGGTTTGGTTCCTATTGACGCTAGTCTTTTACTAAGTAATTAGTTAGTTGACTAGGACTTATGGATTGAGATCAATTATCTCCTTTTGACTTATCTTCGATGTTAGGATAGACTAATTGGGATTAGTTCTACACAATTACCATGTTTGTTGTTCATGACTAGGATAGGAATCCTCAATTTCCCAATCCTTGCCAAGAGTCCTTTTTACCACTTGAATTTCGTTTTTGATTTACTTGCTTTGAGCTTTAATTCCTTGCATGCTTATTTACTTTCTTGCCTTTTAATTTTCTATTCACTTGCAATCACAACTCCCAATTTTCTCATAGCCAATAATTGAGCACTTCATTGCAATTCCTAGGAAGAATGACCCGGGAGTTTAAATACTCTTGGTTATTTGATTTGAATTGTGATCATTCTTGATTTATACTTTGATGTGAGGATCCATTGTTGGTTTGGACTATACTTGCAACGGAATTTGTGAATTCTGAATCGGCATAAACCTTCTTCATCAGGGTCGTTCTTCACCAGCAGCCTTCGCACATCCATGTTAAGGTCGACGTCAGGCTCAACTACCAGTTGAGCTGTAAAGCCCGAGAAAGGCATGGTTTTGAGGCTGTAGGTGCATGAGCTCCAACACAGATTTTAGCAACAGACTCAAGAGCTTAACAATTATCGGGAGATGTATTAAGAGATGCTCAACCGTGTGACATCTACGAATGCGCTCAGGGCTAGAGTGGAGGGAGTCGCTGGAGCGGATGCAGCGTATGGAGACTCAGATGGGGGTATACCAGGCCTAGATACGCGCCACTAGCATCGACCTTGCTGTTAGCAGCGGTCCTACTGCAGGTGGCAGCAATGTTGTTGGTGGCAGATAGACATCACCGCCTTCTGCGCTACCGACTCAAGGCTACGAGGCCGACAACGACAACGACTACCTGAATATGTAGTTATTAGTTTTTCATTTTATTGTTTCATTGTATTTATTTGATGTTCTTGACTTTTAATTTATTTGAACATTGTATTATTTATTTTAAATAAAAGTTTTTCATTATTTATAAATGGACCACTAAATTGTGTGAAAAAATTTAAATTTAAAATTAAAATTGACCATTTATTTCAAATTGAAAAAAAAATTGACATTACCATTGGAATTACCTTAGGAATAATCTGATGGTAATAGTGCGTGAAACAACATTTTTTGGCGTCAACAATACCGTAAAAAATTCCGCTAGTAACCAATTGATTTTTCGAGCTGATAATCCGTCGCAAAATACCGTCGGAAGAAAAAATTTTGTCTGTAAACATTTACCAGCGAGATTTATACCGTCTGATTATTTCCAACAATTAAATTACCATCGGAGCTTATTTGTTTTTTCAATGGTAAATCTGATAGTACTCAACGTTTTTCTTGTAGTGATTTACTATGGGTTAGTCAACTAATGACAAAAGAAGGGATTTGAATGCTCAAATTATTCAAAAAAAGTTTTAACCCAGACACAACCCAAGAAATTTTACAAACTCTAATTCATCAAGGCAGAGATAGAATTAGATGGAGTAGAGAAAGAAATGGTACTTACCCAGTCCGTACAGGTTACTCTCTTGGTTTCCAGTTCTATCACCCGTTGTGGATGCTTTAACCACTTAATTTAGGAACAAAAACCTATGAAAAAAGATTTGGAATGTTAATAGCCCAACCAAATTAAAAGTCTTCATCTGAAAAACCATTCATAGAGGTTTGGCAATAAAACAAAAGCTACATACCAGAATCGAAGCTATAACGGAAATTTGTCCTTATTGTCAATAGTGTCCAAAATCAATGACTCATTGCTTGATAAACTACCTCCATTCTCATCGAGTCTGGCAGCTGGTGCACATACCTCAAGTAGCTGAGGATGCATCAATGGAGGATTGGTAGCAATAGTGACTGGAGATGATGAACAATTGACAAAGAAAAATTAAGTCTCATTGCCATAGTATTATTAAAAATTTGGAATGCAAGAAATAAAAAGATTTTTGAAGACTTAAATTTTTTTTTTTTTGCAAAAAATTGTTAATGCTGCATCAAGATTCAAGAGTGAACAATGGTGTCAGGGTAGCAGGAACTTTACTTTTCTCTTTTTATTTTTTTCTCTCTCAATGTTGTCTTTTTATTTCTTTTGGGTTATCCCTTTCTTTTGTGTGATGTTCAAAGATTAGACCTTAAAGTATTGGAGTTTGTACTCTTTTACCCTTATTTATTTATTACATTCATACATTTGAAAAAAGAAACAAATAAAAGAAAAGAATAAAAAGGAAGAAAAAGAACGAAAAAAAAGAAAGAAAAAGAATGGAAGTTAGAGTTCACAGCCAAAAAGAGGGAGAAGAAGACAGTAGACAAAAGTGATTGTTGAATAGTTAAAATTTGGAGGAAGTAATTGTTGAGGAAGAAGCTTTTTGAAATCAACAGAATCCAAATTTTTATTTCATTATGTGCTTTTACTTTCTATTTAATATGGTCTCTTCTTAATTTTATCTTCTTGGATTCTAAGAGTGATTTATTCTTAGTTATATAATTGATTGTTATTATGTAGGATTTAACTTTAAAATTTGAATATGTTGCATATTTATGTATATATTTACTAAATTGAACTTGAAGTGATTTAACTTTAATTTTATCTTCTTAATTTTATTATATATATTTTTTCTTTCTTCTATAAATAGTTCCTCCCCTTCTTGATCCCTCTCATTTCTTCACACCACATACACATTTTCTCACTTAATATTATTCTTATATTAAAAAAATTGTTTTAATTTTTTTTGTCCAAAAGTAAAATTTCTTTACCCTTCTAAAGCTCTAGTTATAGCTATAATTGTACTGACTAAAAAATAAGTGATACATCAAATAACCTTTTGTTCGTTAAAATCAATATGTGAGTAAATACTATGTTTGTAGTTATTTTTTTTAATACTACTATTTTGTCAAATTTATTATTTTTCTTGTTATTATTTACCTATATGTACTTGTTACTATTTTACTTATATTATTTACTATTATGTCTTTTATACGTTTTGAAATAATATCAAAGTATTATTTGAAGTTAACATCTGCTTATTTGTTATTAGATTTAGTATTTTGTAAATATGGAATAATGCCCTATGTTTTATTGAATAATTTTGGAATGTTTTAATTAGAAAAAAACCATAGTTAACGACAATGACATTAATCATCGATACATCTCGCTCAAACTTCAACTAGTAAGGATGATAATAGTCTAACTTGTAAGCCACACATTAGATCTATTAATTTACTCTAACATACTAGAGAAAAGGGCTGCTTATGGAGGTAGAGTCGCCTAGTGTGTAGTATTAAATTCTAAACTTAGAACTTCCTATTTATATGGATATTGAACTCATGATTTATTTTGATATAATTTGCATTTTCTTATGCGGATTATGGATATATTATAATACTCATTCTGTCAACTTTTTATATTTTTCAGATATAAATATAGATAGAGTTCTAATCTTTTTGTCTCTCAGTAGAGATCGATTTTTGGTGAGCTCTTGTCTCTAAGAGCCATGTAATTTGTATTGTATCTTTGAATTTCTCAGTTAATGATCGATATATTAGAAGCAGGATCTTTCATGTTTAATAGTATTATATATTTGTATAAACTCGTATTTATGTTATATAATAGATACAACTTTAAATTATGTGTTTTGAAAAAAAAATTAGTATTTCAGAACTATATGATAAATAGACTTGCTAGGAAATCTTTTTTTAGTGTCGGTCGCTGCCTAAATTGGGATGTGACAGCTATTGCATAATTAGATTTTAAATACTGATTTAAGTATATAATTAAGTTTAAAACTGCAAGAAAAAATCAAGAAAATATATAATTTGTTATTATTAGTATTAGCAATGGATATATTTTCTCCATAAACCTAAATTTTTTTCCCTCAAGGCTACATTAACGACAAAAAAATCTTTTGCTAGTTGTCCAATAAAGTATTTTCATTCGTTGCTAGCGTCTAAGTAAAGGATTTTCTTCGTTCAAGTTAGCAAAGAATATTCTAAAAAATGTTGCTTAATTTTATTACGAAATGGTGACTGATAGAAAATTCCGTCAAAAATTGTTGGCAACGCCACTTTTACCATATTTATTATCTGTTGCTAATATTTGTATCCATCACTAAGCCATAAAATTTGTCACTGATACAAAAGATTCTGGAAGTGTTTTAGAATAGATGCTTTGGTCTATAAAATTTTTTTATTATTCTATAAGTCATAAAAATAATTCTCGTTAGATAAATGAATCCCTTCATCTTTTTGAAAAAAAAAAGGATTAATTTTTTTACAATAATATTCTTAAGGACAAAAATGTCTTAAAATAAAATTAGTTGTGAACTTATTTATTCAACACATATTAAAAAATTTAATGAAAAGGATGGAGAGACTATTTATCTAACTATAATAATTACTTATAAAATATTTAAATTTTGTTAAAAAGCAAAATATTCAATCTAAAATTGATTAAAAATTAATTTAAATATTTTTCTTTATTGAAATAACACGTCCAGAGCAAGTGCTTTACTTTACAATAATATTGATATACTAACCTATAGAAATTTTATGAATATATGTGGTTTATACCAACTATCAATTCTTCAAAAAATGATACCATATAGACTCAGACTTTGTCTAGTACTTAGTCTTGGTGACCACAATATAATTTAGGTAGACTCTCTCATAAACAACAAACCTCTTCCATTCATATATATTGATCGTGTGAGAGGATGGAGAATACACATCAATCAATCATCTAAAGACGAGAATATGAAAGGTATTTACAAATTTAAAAAATTAATATTTGTGATATTATTATAAATATTATTAGTTAATTATTAATATTAACTGAGTAAACGGTTGGTTATTATTAACCGTTTTATTTTGAGATACTTCAAATAACAGCAGTTAAATATGAACCATTGTGGTTGTTGGTTTGAAAGGTCATCAATTATAAAAGGTTGTAAATATAATAAATTAATAACATGTACGTACAACGATAAAAGATAATGACCTTTTAAATAAAAACAATGTTAATGCTACGTACTTGACTTATGTTACAAGGTTACATGCAATACATTTATATGTATACTTTTCCACTATGTTAAGCGTTACAGCAGCGAAATTTTCTTGTTTTAAAAAGTGAAAATTTCTTATTATTGCTGTATGAACTCAAAATTATTAGTCATTTAATTAGAATAAAATAATAAAAATTTAGTTATTTAAAATTAGTTGAAAAAATTTATAAATATTAATTTAAAAATTTAAAGATGAGATTTGGATTCAACAGATTTTTTTGAGTGAAAAAATATAATTTTTTTGTAAAAAAATGCGTAAAACGCGTACTGGTAATTTAGTCGGCAGTATCGACTTAAGTCTATCCGGTACTACGTATGAGAAATAAAACTGCAAAAATACTTAGAAGAATATTTAGAATAGAAAACCGAACACATTCTAAAGGTTTTGGTTTGAAGTTGGGCAAAATAAACTAAAAACGCTAATTGGTTGAATAGACCCAAATTGGGTCCAAGCCAACAGTTATAAGCCACTTAGGGCTTAGAGTTCAGCATCTTCCTCGTTAAACACAAGTGAAGGCTGCTGAGTTGAGAATAGGAAGAAGAAACCCATTAACACTATTCACCCCAACCTTCATTTGATCGTATCTTGTGATATGAAGTTCTGATTAGCGTGCCGTTTGCGACCACGCGATTCTCTTGTCGAGTTCTTCAATTCTATTAGAACAAAGTTGGTAAGAAACTTGAATTCCTATCTCCATTTCTTTGCCCTATGTCAAACTCAAAAATGACTTTTGGGTATTGAGATTCTTTGTGATTTTGCTGTTTAGGTATAATCTAGTTTGGGTGAGTAGTGGGTTTCACCCCAAGATTCATTAGATAAGGTAATGTATCACTAAACTCTTGTGTTTAGTTAAAGATTATGAGCCCTAGTGTTAGTTTTGGGTATATTGCATGAATTAGATTAAAATTTATGTTGCTTGGAGTTACATTAGTGTTTTGGAGTACTTGATTTTGATCTCAAGTGGTAGCTGAGCATTGGTTACTTGTTGGAGGCTTGAAAGCTTGTGTGGGAGATCATTTTGGTGTTTTGTGCTTGGGATAAAATTGGCTAAGGTATGATTTCGGTTTTTTTTAGTTAATATATAATGTTGCGTGAGACTTAGGCTAGTTGCCTTAAAATAGGTTGAATTTGCATGAATGATTGAATTGATTATGAGATTTGCAAATATATATGAGGTGTGAATATTGAATGAAGATTGAATATGGAATGAGTTTGTATGATGGAGGTTGTAGTGATGATATGGAATGAATGGTAATTTATAATTCTTATGATGATATAGGTTGATGATGATTATTGATGAATATTGAAAGATAAATCTTGGTGTTGATAAGAATTGAGGATTATTAATGTGATATTAGGATGGATTTGGAATTGTTGAATGAATTGCTAAGGTGAGGAATGAATGACTTAGGTGTTATAATATTTGATACATGATTGAGGATTGTTTAGGTATTGATTTGGGTATGGTTTTGGTTTGAGCATTTTGAAGTTTAGAGGACTTTGCAAATTTGGTAAAAACCCTATTTTTGACCAACTTCAATGAGTCATAACTTGGTATCCAAACCCCCAAATTTTGTGAAATTTATTTTGAATGAAAATTGGATCCGTGTAGTTTATGTTGTTTAAAAAATGGATAAAAGATAATTTTTAACGAAAAAGTTATGCACGTTCGAAGTTTGGTATAAAAATCTGAATTCTGCAACAAAATAGCTTTTTCTGAAAATTTGAAGGCATGCGTACGTGGAACAGGCATGCGTACGCGAGAATGGGCCTCTGCCCAGTGCTCATGCGTACGTGACACTGACATGCGTACGTGAGAATGCCTAATTTACAATCATGCGTACGCGGGAACCCTTTTTTGGTTTGAGTGCTCACGTACGCAGAAATGGGCATGCGTACGCATGACCCTCTATTTTGCTGAAAATGTGATTTTTGAGTTTTAAAGTATTCCTCTAGTTTTCTAAACATCTGTAACTACTGCTTAGGATTCCTTAGCTAGAATTTAGGCTTTGGAACAAGGGAGAGTATGATGAGTGGACTTAGTTGAATAGTTTTTTGCTATGAGATTAGAGACAGTGACTTAGACTTGGAAAATTTTGTGGATAGAATAACTAGAGTAATTTGGCAGAGAGTTGCATTGATACTGAGTTGACAAGAATGAAAGATTAAGTTTGTTGAAATTGATAAGAATGAGAAGTGATCATTAACCTGGAAAGGACGGTGGTTAATTCCACTTACATTGAGATGTGGGGTCCGAGACAGACTTCTGCCCGCATCCTTTCTGGTCACAAGAGTGTGCTCGGGCACTATATCTTATAAGAGAGTGCTAGGGTACTATATCCTAGGGCACAATTTATACTTATGACAAAAAGGCAACATCCCGAGGGGATGTGTCGAGTTGGCAGTTGAACCGACAAGTGATATCACGGCCAATAGGATATGCATTCATCATATGCATTCTTATGTGTTTGTTTGCTTTGTTTACTTGCATTGTGCCAACTTGTACAACATGTTTACTTTCTAATTAGATTACTTGCGGTATATGCTATTTACTTGTGTTTTACTGGCTTGTATTATTTGTGTTTTTAGCTGGGATTGAGGAGGGTCAGTAGGTGGTGACAATGGGATCGCATGGAAGATCGGTTGGCGAAGGCTGTGGGATAGCAGTGTTGTATAGAATAGAAAATCCTTAAGTTAGATAACTCTTTATGGTTTAAGATTTTATTCTAAGTTGAATTTTTATATCGATTTGAAGTTCTAGGACTGCCTTTGACTTTTCGAAACCTTATATCTTATCTATTGGGCATTGTTACCATACTGAGAACCCCCCGCTTCTCATACATATGTTGTTGTTTTTCAGATGCAGGTCGCAACCCACCTTATTGAGTTGACAAATGGTGACAGAGCAGGGGATGGCTTAGCTTTATCTTTTGTTTTATTTTGTTATAGTCCCTCTCACTTTTGATTACTGTACTTTGATGCCTTAGAGGCTTAAAATTTGAGAGATAGAGCTACCTTGTGTATCTCGGAGCTGTTTACATGGTTTATATATTATGTTTTGTTCTTTTTGTGTCAACGTGCATTTAGTTAATTTGTATGAACGCTTCGTGCTTTGTATCTCTGTTTTATACATATTTGGTCTTCTTTTCTTTCATTGGGCTTCTAGTCTTAATATTTTTTGATTATATACTATTGTATGGAGTTTTAGAACTGTAGTGACGCTTTGTCATCCTTTGCCTTACGGCTAGAGGTAAGACTTAGGGTGATTGGGTGTTACAATTGCTAACTAAGAAATTTATAAGTTTCATTGTATCCTATGAGAGTATTGTCATCAACCATATAGCAATTAAGTGTGGGGACAAATATCTCTCTAAAAAAAGCAATCTAATCGTGCCTTGAAACTACAACACAATTAATTTTTTGTCATCTTCTTAATCATAATTCCCAACAGAATATTACACATAAAAAGTTCAAAATAAATTTATCCATGTTACGGCGATTATTCTAATAATTACTAAAAATCATAGTTAAATTACGTACACTACAAGAAAAATGTTGAATATTTTTCAAATTTACTGTCAAATTGAGCGTCGAATGTCAGCGGCGGGTTTACCGGCAGATTCGGTAATAAATTCATCGGGTAAAAAGATTACCATCAGATTAGATTTTTCGAAGGTAAATCCGCCGGTAATATTTAGAGGGGAAAAAAAGAATTGGTGCGAGCATTACTGTCGGAATTATCTGTGAATTTATCTGCCGATAGAGCTCAATTAATAGAATGCTATGTTTTGGTCATATGCAATGCATTACATCGGATTTATTTCCTAGTAAATCTGATGGTAAACCTGATCTAAATTCAAAATGTGCGACCTTCTCCCCTCACTTTTGAGAACACCATTCTCTCTCCCCCATTCTCCCCTCACTTCTTTCTCCCCTACAACCACCTCCGGCAGCCCCTCCGGCCACCTTCTACCAACACTGTCCACCTCCATTCTCCTCCAATGTCTGCGTCAAGTTGCCTATATCGTGTTTTGTTGCCTCAAACAGAGTTGCTTCCTCTATCTCCGCCACCGTTGGAAGAGCTACTGCTGTCGCACCCTCTATAGTCGAAGTTGTGTCTCTCCTCCATCGTCCAGGTAGGTTTTCCTCATCCCTCTCCTTATTTCATCCTATTTTTATTTTTTTAAAGAAAACACTCTAGCCCCTTTTTGCCCTAACCCTGTTCTGAACCACCGTTTAGGTCCACCTCTGCCTCTGATTCCTCTGCCCGTGGTTGCTTCAATTGTCGCCTGCATCCCCTTCTATTTTTGTCTTGCTCGGCTCCTCTGCCCGTGCTTTTGCCAAAGACATGTTCTTCAGGGTGACGGGACCCGTGAGGATGCCCACTAAAGTTCTTCACATCACTACCAAAAAATTTCCTTGTTGTAAAGGTAAATTCTTTACTATTCTTTCCACAATTTTTATTATCATGCAACTGTTTTGTAATTTTTTTTTAAATTGAATCTCTCTCATATTTGGATATTATTTATTATAGAATATTAAAGGATTTTGGATTGGAAAGGTTATCTACTTTAGTGCTTGGGTATTTAGATAATAATTATACAAATGATGGTACTATTACCCTTGCTTGAGTATTTGATGCAAGTTATTTGTTAGAATTTTGAGTTTTAGTGGCCTTAATGTTAGTTTTATGGTGTGGTTAGTTCACACTATACGTGTGGTTTGTTGTGTTATTTTTTATTACACTCTCTTTGACTGTTGCAGATTTCTACAAAACAACTTGAGAGGTCAAGTTCCATTAAACTTAATTGAAGAACCAGGGCTGAATCTTGGATAACTAAGAAAACCTATTTATTTTTTAACTTTTAGAGTTGTCCCAGATGATTAATATTAATGATAGTTGACAATGGAAATTTTATTGATTATAAATTGGTGTTTGATTTGGCTATTGTATTGGCTTAATTTATGACAATGTATGGTTGATGTTGTGGACGATAAATTAGTTACTTATTAGTATCATAAATAGTTTGGTATGATTGATTCTTTATGTAATGTAGCAGTATTAGTATAGTATAATCTCTAATGCACATCAATATTGATCTTTCGATTTCTGATTTAACTTTGTTCAATTTTCGTAATTGAGGGTTTGGTGTATTTCAAATCTGATTTTCTTGGTTAATTGAATTCTTTTTTTTGTTTTAATAATAAACTTTGATATTTAAACAAATTATAGACAAATTATTATAAGAATTTATAAAACTTTAAATTTTGTTAGTTCAGAAGTTATTAAATTTAAATATTTAAAATTATATATTGAATTTTCAAACAATTTTTTAAAAAAATAAAATTTAAGTTTACCGTCGGATTTATCGTCGGTTAAATCTGCCGGTAACTATTAATTTAATTAATAATAAATAATATATTATCGTCGGATTTACCGGAAAAAAACCCTGACGATAACAAGATCTAAAATTTCGCAATTAAAAGTTTATATTCGCTGCTAAATCTACCAGCAATTAGCAGCAGGTGAAAATATTCGCCGACAAACAATTACTAGCGAGGTTGATACTATCAGATTTATTCTGCTGCTAAATTTGATGGTATCTAACGACATTCCTGTAGTGTTATAGTTTCTATATACATTATTGAGTAGTAATTGATCAAGTGCCACAGAAACGCTTTGTGATGGTTGAAAATTGTAGCTAAACCATTTAGCAGGATATCATAGGAAACAGTTGGTCAAATGCCGTGAAAAAGTATTAATAACAGAGTATTAATAACGGAATTTAAATCACCGCTAAACTTAAAAAAAAAAAGCCATCAAAACTGTCATTTTTTTGGTAATATACTTATATTCCAGGAACATGTGACTAGGTATAGGAAGGATTAATATTATTAATTCTTTTACAATTTTATTAGAAAACTAACTTTTTCTTTTTAACCAACAATATAATCATCAGTCAATAGAATAGTAAAAAGATAAAAATTAAGAAAAGAATTTGAACAAAATATTAAGTAATTGTCAGATGAAAATACTGATTCATAATTTTTTTTCCAATTTAAAGTCAAGTATTATTTTAATTCATAATATTTGAACTAAATTTTAATTTATTTTAAGTATTTTATTTTATTCTATTTTAGTCATCTGATCAAAATTAATTTTTAAATCTTTTTACCCTATAATTATTTTTTTCTCTTATTATTTTATTATGTTTATTTTTAAATCACTACAAATCACTAGAATAGTATGACCATTATAATTATAATTTTTACTATTATCTAAAAGAAAATCATAATTGTGTGAAAATGATATCTTTTATCTAAGAACTAAAATAAAAGAACATAAAACATTTGAAATAAAAATATAATATTTTAAATATTAAAGACAAAATGAAATTTAGTCTAAACATTCGAAATTAACACAATACTTTACTCAATATTATTAGGAGGCGACTACTTAGTTTCTCTCTTTTCCTTTATGAAACAGGGTGAAATTAAAAAATCACTTAACATTTAACCAGCAGCAGTGGAATGTGGTGCCTGCTTTATAGAATCGATGTCCACGTGCACGTGCATAGATTC
This sequence comes from Arachis duranensis, assembly GCF_000817695.3. Classification (NCBI taxonomy): domain Eukaryota; kingdom Viridiplantae; phylum Streptophyta; class Magnoliopsida; order Fabales; family Fabaceae; genus Arachis; species Arachis duranensis. Next base: position 93,333,877 of record NC_029780.3, read on the forward strand.
CTTGTTAGCACTTACCACCATTTGTTATTTTGCCTAATGCAACTAGGAATTTAGGGTGCTACAGAAGAAGACCTAGAAGAATACTATTAATGAGTTGTTCCCAACAGTGTAAGGTACAAAGGGTGCTTATCTTTGTTTAATTGCGAAGTTGTAATCGTGGAAGCCAATTACTCCTCAGACACTTTCCTCATCATATCAATGTGTTTGTGGTGTGTATGACGTTGGAATGCTCCGAAATTATGTTGCTTCCACTAAGACACTAGTTCCCCCTCTCAATTAAATACATTCATTCATTCATTTATATATGGTACTGTGCAGGGTGTGCTTTTTGGTGCCTGCCAAAGTAATTAAATATCAACTCTAATTGCCTATATTTACTTTATGAATTTTGCTGTCTTGTGTCTTAAAATTACATACTAGAATTATATATTAAAAATACAAAAAATTATAAGTTTTTAATATATTTATTTTGTATTTATTAAAAAAATTAAAACGTTTTATTGTTGATAATCTTATTATGTATTTTTAAAACACATGTTAATTAAATCGTTACTTTATTATTAGTGGGTGGGTTATTGCTGGCGATTGACTCTTACATTTATTTAGGATGCCATACTTATTTGCCTTTTGTTAACTTTTTAAGAGTGAACCCTTAAAATTCCCAAAACAACAAGGTCAATGCCCTACTTTAAGCTAAGTGTCTTGTGTGATATATATATAACTTTATCTTTATTATGTGAAATAAATTTCAATTTATTATTTTTTTTTTCGACAGTTAATAATTAATCAAAGGGTTAAGTACGATTTAGGTCCCTAAAGTATAGATTCAAAATTTTTTTGTCTCCAACTTTTTTTTGCATACAAAATCATCTCTAAGGTTTAAAACCAAAATTTAAAATTGTCCTTTTTACTTAAATCTTAAAAGTTTTGACCAAATTACCTATAACATAAAAATTATTAAAAAAAGAAGAATAAGAGAAAGAGAGTGTTTCTACTCCTGCAAAGGGGGAAGGAAAGAAGAAGAAATGGGAAGGAAGGAAGAAAAAGAAGATGTCCACGATCCACCTCTGCCTCTGTTTCGGCCGCCACCTTCGTACGATTTTGGTCCCTAAGGTAAAGACGATTTTTTAAAACTAAATTAAACTTTAGGGACGATTTTGTATGCAAAAGAAGGTTAGAGACGAAAAAAATTTTCGGCTTATACCTTAGAAACCAAAATCGTACTTAACCCTTAATCAAATTATTTTTTATTTTGTCTCTAATCCCATTTATATATAATTCTATCACCGAAACTACTCCACCTCACTAAAAGTCCTTCCTCACATGGATGACGGCGACCACCAAAAGTACCCACCTTATCGCTACACCACCACTAGCTTTACTATCGAAAATATGCCTCCACCACAAGTCTTCTCTTACACCAACACCAATCCCACCACTAAAAATACACATATCCCACCTCAACCCATAGCACCACCAATTCCCACATCGAAAATACTCCCACCCACTTCACACTACAATTATTTTCACTATTTCAATCTCTCACTCCAACCTCATAAAAGCCACTTCTATTACAATTGTTGATGCGTGCATGACTTATATGGATGGCTGGACCGTCAGTAAATGACATGTATTAGCGCCAATATAATTTCAGACGGTTGTAATGACCATTCCGTCGCTAAGGTTACCATAGACTTCGCCGTCATTAGTAAGAGATTTACTAACAAATAATTCTTTTGTAGTTATACTTACTGGTGGTTAAGGTGATGATAACGTATAACTCCACCGACAGCCAAAGTTTCATAACACATTAACTAATAAATAACTCTTATTTTTGAAATTCAAGTTACTAACGTTCATGACGTTGGCAACAAGTTTAATATTTTTTATCTTTTATTAACTTAATAATGTTACCAACATCATAGCCATCAGTATGCTATCACTACAAGAGACACGTTGAATATCATCAGATTTAGCATCGGATGTCAGCGGCAGTTTCATAGGCGGATTTGACAATAAATTTGTCGGGTAAAAAGCTACTGTCGAATTCGATTTTTGCGATAAATTCGCTGGTAATATTTGGAGAAAAAAAAAAGAAAAATCAGAATGTATTACCATCAGATTTATCTGCCAGTATATCCAATGATAAATTTTCCCTAAATTGGAACAATGCGCCCTCTCCCCTCATTTTGAAATACTCACTCTCTCTCTAAACCTCCTCTTTCTCTTCAGTCTCACTCTTCAAAGTGCCAAAACACGGCCACTCCCATTCTCCCAGTGCCAAATCTCCTTTCCTTCTCCTAGCCTTTCACAGCGACAAATTTCCTCCCTCTCTTTTTTCGCTGTTGACACTGCCACAGAGCACCCTGACTCGCGTCCCATGGTAGCCACACACAAACGATCACCGTCGGCCTCCACGCACATCAGTAGCAACCAGATGTCGTTGTCCTCCATGCACAATAATAGCACACACCAGATGCGGTTGTCTTCCACACAGTAAGACCTCCCTCCATGCCGTCGTCCTCAAAAATGGAGCCTCTGTGTTAGGTTGATTCTGGATTGTTGTTGATTATTATTCTTCTATTTCTTCATTGATGGCTTCTGCTATTTTTTTGAAATTGTTAGTGATGATTTATGATTTTTTTTAAATTCTGTTTTGATGATTTTGGTTTGAAATTTTATTTATGATTCTGATTTTTAATTTTGTTTTGATGATTTTGTATTTGAAATTCTGTATTTATTATTTTGATTTTTAAATATGTTTTTAATTTCTTTGATAATTTTGCTATTTGATATCAGTTCAAGTGAGAACCCACTACAAGAAAAAAGGCATGTCGCCATATTTTTTTCTTATCACGCTTTAAAAGTGTGGCCAAAAGAGATCGACAGCACGCTTTTATAAGGGTGGTGATTGATTAAAGATATTGCCACATTTTTTCTTGCGATGCTTCAAAAGCGTGGCTGAAAGGGGTCAATGGCCACGCTTTTATAAAGGTGGCAATTGATTAGAGATTTGGCCATAAATTTTTGCCACGCTTCAAAAGCGTGCACATAGAGAGCAACACGCACGCTTTTGAAGCGTGCCAATAGAGTTACGTTGTGTTGACGTCTTTAAAGTCCTGTCACTACGTTTTTTTGTTGCCACACTTTAAAAGCGCAACCTAAAGGGATCAATCAGAAATTGAAACCCAAATTTCAGATTCTCTCCCATCTCTCCTGTCACCGTCGTCCGCCACTCTCCTCCCTCGCACTGCCAAGCTCATTCCCTCTCCCACTCTCAGTCACAAACTCATAGTCCTCTACTCCTCTCTGTCGTCGCCGTCTAGCCGTCCAGCAACTGCCGTTTCCGTTGAAGCTTCATGTCGTCCAACAACTGCATTTCTCAGTGTCATCATTCTCCATGCCGTCGATCTCAACATGCTCGTCCTTTTTAACAACGTCATTCTCTGTCGTTCTCAGTCTCTCCACTTCCGTCGTTGCATTTTCTAATGGAGCATCAACCTTAGGTATGATTTGTTCATTTTTTGTTATGATCCCTTATTTATTCTGAACTTTAAATTCTATTTTTAAATTTTTAAGCCTTATAGTTTCTTATTTTTTAATTCTATTTTTAAATTCTGTTTATTTATCATAATTTATTGTTATGATTCTGATTTATGTTATTTTTAATTATTCCAGCATTAGGGTTTTTGATTTTTTTAAAGTCTATTTGTAAATTTAATATGCAGTATTATGAGAAGGATAACTGAATAGCAATGTGAAATAAGCAAGTAAATTCTACTCTACGGAATGACTTTGCACTTGGATACATTTGTCTACACTAATATTTGATGCTCTTTGACTTTCTTATATAGAAAAAAAACTTTTATGTCCTATTTAATTATTTTTATGTTTTCTGTTTTGGTTGACAAAATACTGTGATCTATGGTGGCATACAGTCTACGTTCTTTTATGGTAGGAAATTGTGTTTGTTTTATCATTGTTGAATTTCTTACTTGTCTTGACCTTACTATTCAACTCGTATTTTTTCATGTAAAAAAGAGTAGAGAGGGAGCTTTTTTGCTTATTGCTTGTGTTAATATAACATCAAATGTTTGGTACAGTTCAACAACCATACACCATCAACTTGCTGGAACCAAATATACTAAAGGATAAATAAATTAGAAAAGGATGGTTCTGAAAAGGATAGATAATTGGTTTGATCTTGATAAGTGCAATGCTTGCCACATGGATCAGGTATAACCCTTCTCTCTTTCTTTCTCTCTCTCTCTCTCTCTCACACACACACACACACATCTTCAATCCTCCGAACCATTGTAACACCCTACCACATAGAGCCTTACACCTAGGATGTAAAATAGAGGTAGCGAAGCGCTACGACCTCTAAAAACAAAAATTTAATATATAATATAGTGAAAAAGGTTTATAACTAGGAGCCTTTGAAGAAAGGGACAAAATAAAAATTGTTAAGTCGAAGAGCATAACACTCCATGTACGATAATGTAAGCAAGATAACAATTTAAATACTAAGAGTTCCAACTCACATGTAACCAAAACTCAGGACTCGGCAAATACAACATATATATAATAGGGGGAGATAATAAGTATCTAAGCAAATACAGATAACCAAAATAAACCCAAAAGATAAAGATCTTTGCAATAACAGAAGCTTCCAGCATGCTTCAGCGAGGTGCCGCCTGACCTGCATCTGAAAACCACAAAACCCGCATGGGTGAGAACCGAATGTTCTTAGCATGGTAACAGTGCTCACATATCTAACATGTAATGTCCTGGGAAAGCCGAAGGCAATCCTAGAACTTCCAACAGATAATTAAAGCTTAAACAAAACTAAACCATGAGTTTAAAATAGGCAACTAGCTAAGGGTCTTTAGATCTATCTAAAACTCCCCTTTTCAACTCCTCCAAACTTTCCAACCACCAACGGAACCAAATGCAACAAACACAATTATTACAAACAGAGAAAGCACAAATAGGATTCAAATAGAGCAAATAATCAAGTAGCATTTAGTTATGCAATCACTTAGGCAATCCAAACAAGATATATAGATGCATATGATGCATGTCTGTCCTAGTGGCTGATGAGTCTCATCTGTCGGTTGCAGAACCAACCTGACATGTCCTAGTAGCTAACCATTCGACAAAACACCAAACACGGAGCAAGTGGGACAATGCCTCAACCCTTGCATCTTACCCGCATACCCGGAGCAGGGGACAACTTCACCCTACCTCTTACCCAGGCAGTGTTACATTTTTTGGCCCGGAGCAAGTGGCAACATAACACAGCCCTTGTGTCTTTCCTGCAGCCTTTCCAGAGCAAGTGGATAACACCACTGCATCTTACCCGGAGTCACATATAGAAACACACTTTCATTATCATTACCATTCATTTATTCATCCATTCATTCTCAATACATACCCGGAGCAAGTGGGTAACACCACTGCATCTTACCTGGAGTTCTCGCCTCTTACCCGGAGCAAGTGGTTAACACCACTGCGTCTTACCCGGAGGCACATCACAATCAAATCCAAGTCCATTTTCCTTATTATTCCAACTCCTTCATAATCACTCACTCATTAATTCATTTTCCATAAATTCTCAACATCTATACACTTCTTAATCATATATCCAGAGCGAGTGGTCATTTTCCACCGCCTCTTACCCGACACCTCTATCTCATTGAATCATATGCATATACATACTCCACTCTAACAGATGATTCTCCTCATTCATTCCCCAATAACATTCTCATTAACAATCATTAATCATCAACAATACTAACAATTCTCAACAACTATAATAATTCTCAACATTCATCATTAACTCGTTAACAAACAAACACGGCATAATACACAACCAGCCATAATTCACTAACAAACACAGCCCTTTGGCTCATGGTATACACAGCACCCCGCTATCTTCTTCCACAACTCATATCCTCATCATTAATCATAACTCATCATAATATCCCTTTTTCTTCGTTCATAAGTTACCCCCTTTCCTAGCTTCCTCTCAATCACTAGGCATTTTACATTAATCTAAGATTTAAAGGATGAAAATGGGGGTTTATAAGCATGAAAAAGCATCTCAGAAGGTTACAAGCTTGTTGGGAAGGTGAAAGACTTGAAAATCAAGTTTTTATAAGAAACAGGGTCGTGTGCGTACGCACAGCATTGTGCATATGAACAGAAAGCAAATTTCCTTTGTTGAGTGCACGCGTAAGTTGTGCAAGCGCCATCAACAGAATGCCTTTTCCAACGTGTACGTACGCACAGAGCTGTGCACACGCACAGCTTGCAAAACCTTATTGGCTGTGTGCGCGCTCAGGGCATGCTAGCGCTCCCAACCGAAGCCCCTTCCCTGTCTGTGCGTACGCACAAGTGTGTGTGTGTACATACAAGTGTGTGCGTGCGCACAGGTCTAGAATTCCACAGGGTGTACATCCGCACAGGGCTATGCGCACGCACACAAACCAGAAATCACAAATTCTACAGAATTTGCAGAATTCATATTTCAGGCCCAAACCTCCAACGACCATATCTCCTTCCACAAAATTCAGATTTCCACCATTTTTGAACCATTTTATTGTGAAATTATTTTTCGTTTAATATAAAAAGCATCAAATTCCAAAAATAATAGCTTGAGATAAGATCCATTGAAGTTCGTCAAAATTCTATTTTTACCAAAACTCATAAAGTCCCAAATATTAAAATATACACTCCCAAATTCATTCAAAAACCAACCAAATTCAGTCATTCAATATTAAACACTTTTAGCCACTCATTCAATCATCAACCCACCAATTCTTCCTCGTTTAACCAAATCTTAATTCAATAATTCCATACATAATCTACAATCCATACTTCAATTTCCAAACAACATTCAAGTTCATCAATCACCATGAACATACACATCATTATCACACACCAATTCATGCTCATCAAAAAGAGCCTCAATCTTACCAACTCTTAGGCACATTAACCCACATTATTCATAACCTTACATGCTCATTAACAATTATCAACATTTCCAACCAAACAATCATCATTCACACACATTTAGCTTAATCCATATCAACGTTCCAAAAATCCATTAATCACATACACTATGACACAATTTATTTCAACCAATCAACCACATTAATAGTTCAATTCCTATCTTAAGGCCTCTAGCCTAAGTTTTCACACCAGATTACATTTTAGATACAGGAAACTGAAACCATACCTTAGCCGATTCCCATTCCACCCGGAACACCTCCAATTTCAACCTTCAAGGTCCCCAAAGCTTCACCAACAGATTTCCAAGCTTGGTGCTCCACTCCAAAGCTTTCCAAAACCATCAATCAAGCTCCAATACATATATACACAATGCCTAAGCCACAATATCACACCCAAACACAATAACTCAATACCCAAATGCTTTAATTTAGAATTTTTACTAGGGTTTGAGATCTCTTACCTTACTCAAGCTAATTAGACCCTATAACATCAAAGAGCTCAAAATCTCAACACTTTTGCCCAATAAATTTGAAATCAAGGGCTGGAAAACTGAAATCAATTCGTGGCTTACCTCTTGAATAAAGTTATGGGTTTTGTAGAGCTTGACGCTGTGATCGCGTGGCCACAAATGGTCTGTCAATCGGAGCTCCGGATCAAAAGTTATGTGGATTCGAAGATCAAGCTAGGTTTATGGCTTTAGAAGAGTGTTCTTCCTTTCCTTGCTGCACTTGCAGCATGTTTGATGATTAAGAAAGGAGAGAGGGTGTTCTTTAAGTGTTTTATGCTGAGTTGGGTTGGGCCTTGGGCCCATTTTGGGTCCAGTTCAATTAGTTCGGCTCGTTTGGCCCAAATTTTGGCCAAATTCTTTAAAATTGGTGTCAAAATTCTCGTTTTAATTTTTTTATAATATTAGACCATAAAAACCTCATTTATCATTTTTCAGAATATATTTTGATTGATGGATTAATTAGTCATTAATTAATCGGATTTTACAAGCATTCTATTTAACGTTTTCCTTTTTAATTTATCGTTTCTTTTGTTACCCAGTTTATTCAAGGAAATAAAACATGTTACTTTATTGCTGGTTTATTTATCATTTGGTTTTATATCTTGCTTGCTAATGGGAATTATTTATGTTGTAAGGAGTACCAGACGAATCTGTTTCTGCTGTATGACAAATACAGGATGATGGTATGACCTCCAAAATTTTTTTATACAACTCTAGCTCTTGTATTATATAGATTATATATATTAGAAATGTCATTATATATTTGCTTCCCATTACTGGCCTAAAGCATAGTAATATACTTTCATAGCAAAGAAGTTGTCCTATCTTGTTATAACATATTTGATATTCTATCATCTCTCTAGGTGATTGAATACACTGGTGAACTTGTTAGGCCTCCCACAGCAAATGCTGATTGCAGAATTTCCTGCCCATCATAGGAATGACAAATGCACATTTATTATTACTCTTATCTTATTATGCTTATTATTTTTATTATTGTTGCTATATTCTTGTATGAATAATTTCAGCTTGCTAAGTTTGAAACATACCTATTCCATGAATTTATCTCATTCAGACTAAGCAATTCATGAGCTAACCCAAGCTCATTGATTAGGCATTTAGTGATTTAATCTCATTCTTTAATTAAAGTTAATTTGTTTGGTTCATTTTTGTCTATATTAAGGAGCCAATAGTTCCTTCCTCCAAAAAAGCCAATTTTATCCCCTACACTAAAAATACATAATTGACTTTTGTAAAGGACAAAAATAGTGCTGAGATGTCAAAATACTGAGTTCAAATTCAAGAGATTATTATTAGATTATTACTTAAATATTGTTGTAAATTTCATTTATTCTATAAATATTTTTTAGCTAAAATATTTTAAGAATATGATATATAAATGTTGTGTAAGTCAATAATACAACATAATTTGTATCCTATTGGCATGCTTTTGAAGCGTAGCCAAAATCAACCCAATGGGCACGTTTCTAAAAGCGCGGCTATATGTCCACTTTTCTGTATACTTTAAAAGTGTGCCTATATGTTCATTCATACGGCCACACTTTTAAGCGTGCCAATAGCTAAAAACGTGGCAAAAAATAAAATGTGACAATAAATCAACAAAAGCATGATGATAGAACAATTGGCACGCTTGCGGATGTGACCCTTTCAAAAGCGTGTCGATAGCTTAAAAAGGTAGCGAAAAGCTATTGTGAAGATTTTCTGTACTTTTTGGCACGTTATAAAAGTGTGGCAAAAGATTAATTTTTTTGTATTGACATTAGCAACACAAAAGGAATAATAGGACCTGGTGTTGCTCTTCCAAATGAATTCGCAAGTGTAAGATCTCGAATTGCATTGTTTTGATTTCTATTCTGGTGTTGTTTGAGTTGATTATTTTCTGAGTTAATCAGTTGATTGTTGTTAATTCTCTAAGTTAACCCTAACTTGTTTATTTTTTGAGTTAATTATTAACTTATTGTTTATTGTTAATTTCCTATATTCTTTGAGTTAATTATTTTCTGAGTTAGTTAATATTGTACTTTCTAACTTATTAATTTAGAAATGATTGAATTTAAATATTTAAAATTATATATTGAACTTTTAAACAATTATTTTAAAAAAATTAAATTTAAATTTATCCACAAATTTATCGATAAAAGTTTTCTGACAGTAATTAGTGGCAGACGAAAAAATCTGCCGATAAACAATTACTGGTGAGGTTTATATCGTCATATTTATTCTGATTGTATCCGATGAATTTCTTGTAGTATATATATGAATAAATATTTATACTTTAAAATTACAATTACCGACAGCCATACCGTTAGTAAATTGAATTAATAAAAAATTAAAATTTTGTGTCGTTAAATTTACCGACAGCCTAACCATCAATAAAGGACAATTAATAAAACACAATGTTTTTTTTGCATCGATAATTTTAATTTATTGACAACTTGGTTATCTATAAAAAAAAATGTAAAAAAATAAAATGTTAGTCTCCTTCTTTCTCCTTATCTCAAAATACCCTTTCTCTTTATAATTTGTTTTTCTCTCAGTATCGTTGAGTTCTGGTGTTAATTTTCCTTCGGTGAAAGGTTCATTCCTCATTCCATGATCAACATTGTATTCTTAGTGAGTATCCTTTCCATTGTACTTGTTTAGGTTTTCTATATTTCTAAGTAGTGCTTTTAATTTTGAGTTTTATATTATTTTTTCTAACAATGTTTTTTTATTGGAAGTTGCTGTTGTTGCTACTACTAATATAGTTGTGCGATTGTGGATTTAGAGTTAAATGAGTTTTCTATATTTTTGCCGGTAGGTATATATTTTAAAATGAACTAATTTTTAAGTTATCAAATATTATTTAAATATTAAATTAATATAATTATGGTGTAACTTATTTATAAATAAAAAAATATTTTGTGATGGCTATGATAGTCTATGGTTTCTATAGTTATGGTGGCTATGATGGCTATACAAGTGTTCTTAAAATTAAATCACATTTTTTTTATATTTTGATAAACTTTTCTATTATTTTTAAATTAGAAAAGATTGCAAAATAGTAAAAAAGTATTTTGAATTTAGCAACACCTTTTAAGGTGTCGTAGTCACCATAACCACCATAGCTTGCACCTTAGGATATAGACTCGAATCAATAGGATAGAGTTATCAACTACTTAAGAGGTGTGTGTTACCGACGATGCATCATGTGGCCAAGTTAATAATTAGGGGACTTTATCGTTACAATTAAATTGTTGTCGACATTTTTCAAGTATTAGTTTTACTGACAGCTACACCATCGGTGGCCATCAATAAAGTTTGGCGTCACCTTGATGCCAAGTATCACATGTCTATATTATTGATGTCACTTATTATCGACGTTCGTACTGTCGCTATTTTGTTATAAGAAAGAACTGTTTTTGACATCTAGGCTGTTGGTAAAATAAAAAAAATTATTTAATTTATTTTATTATAAATTAATCTAACATCATCGTTTATCGACGCCTAGGCATCGGTAGTAGAAACTAATTTTATTAATTTATTTTTAATTTTTTTATAACGTTAATAAATTACTAACAATTTGACCATTGATAAATTTGTCATTTGAAATTTTTCATTTTGGCGCGTGATCCAATATTACTGACAACCAAGCTAACGATAAACATGAAACCCGAACTTAAAACGGTGTACCTCCCTCCTCTTTCCTCATCTCAGCAAATCTCTCTCTCTTTAAAAACACCCTCTCTCCCTCACTGATACTTCTTTCTATGATTTCTTCGTCGTCAGAGCTCTATTCAAAATTCTGTAAGTCATTGTGTTCTTGATTAGTTTTTCTTCAATTTAATTAGTTTATTTTTTTTGTTATGTGTTATTTTTCTAATCATTTTGAGTGCTCTTAGTTTTTAACTCTATAAGTATGGTGCCTAACTTGATGGTAACTTGTAGGTTTTTGGCGATATTTGGAGATTGAGTTTGTTGTCGCAGTAGTGATTTTTCGTATTAATGCTTTTTGACGAACCCCGTAGATAATTTGCCCAATTAGGTTGATCTTTATTACAATTTATTATGTTTTAATTGTTGTTAAACTTTTTAATTTTTGTAGTTAAAAATTGTAAATAATTTAATGCAAGTGAAAACAAATTTTAACTTGAAAAAAAATAGTTTTGCCAATTATGCATGTTTAGGATAGAGACTTAATCCTTAGGATACATTTATAGTGTTGGAAAGGCAAAATGGTTATGTGTGAGGGCGTAGAGATCTTTTCGATTTATTTGCTATGGAGCTTGTTTGTGTTTGCTTTATACTTATTTGTGGGATATAAAGTGATTAGAATGAATAGAATTAACAAAGTAAATGTTTTTTCATGTTGATTATTTATATGTGTTATACTTTGTTGAATTTATAAAATATACAAATGAGGTTGGTAATTGGAAAGTTGGGAGTGTCCTAATTATAGGAGAGATTCTACCAAGATATTTTATAAAATTTGAAATAGGTAATTAATAAAAATTTTATGAGTTAAAAGCAAATGGCTCAATATTTCTCCTAGAAGTATGATAGAGTCTCTCCAAGTAGGGACTTAAAACATTCTTTTGTCAAGAGTTTAGGTGAATTCTTAAACACTTGCTTGTTGTTCGATGATCACCTAAGGTTGAGTAAACGTTATGTGCTAAGTTTAAGATGATTGACGATGTTAGGTATAATTTGATGATGAGAAAATTTATACTAAACTATTGTGTTTAGGTACAACACGGAGAAAAGAACTAAGAAGTTGGAAGTAGCTCTAGTGTAGGTGGATATATTCATGATGATAATGTACCAGATGTGATTTTCTGGGAGGATAATGTTGTTAGGTATAAATCAATGGTGGTAGATGGCTTTCAACAACCTAATATTGTGGTAGCACAAGAGGAAGAACATAATTCAAAAATGCATGCATTTTTTCGAATGCTAGAATCTGTGGATAAGCATTTATGGGAAGGATCTATTCATTCACAATTATCAATTACAACTAGAATGTTAGGCACTAAGTCTGAAAATAACCACTAACAATACTCGTTTGACCAAGTGGATACGTTAGTCAGGGACGTTATGGGTGATTCGAGTGATATTCTGTGGATACGAAGCTAAGAAGATTATTTTGCAATTGTGGTTAAAGGCCATTAAGATATATTGTTGCCTTAACGGTTATATGATATATTACAAGGATGACGAGGGACTAACCGAGTGAAAATTCTATAATTTTCCTAGATTTAACCTAAAGAAACGTACTAAGAAGGTCCCATACAAGAGAATGCATTTATTTATCCCTAATCTCTAGGCTCCAAAGGTTGCATACGTTAATGAATTTTTCTCCTTACATAACTTTGCATTTCAATAACCAGTGAACTAACGATGCCATGACCCAGCTTTCACATGCAAAAGATTGGCTTCATTTTGATAAAAGAAAAACATCCAAGTTTTGTAGCTGAATCTAGAAATATAGGACTTGGTCTTTTTTCTGATGAGTTTTCCCCAAACATCCACTTTAGCATCCCTTATTCGTGTTATCCTGTCATTATTACCTCTTACAATCTTCTTCCTGAGATGTGCATGGAAGATCCATATCTCTTTCCAACATATGTTATTCCCAGTCCAGATAATCCAAAATCCAAAATAGATATATATCTTCAACTTCTCATTGATGAGTTGAACCAGTTGTGGTCTTCTAGGTTTTTAACTTATGATGTATCATCTAAAGTCAATTTCAAACTTAAAGCTGTCCTAATGTGGACAACGAATGATTTTCCTAGTTATGGACGTTATCCGGTTGGATGACCCGGGAAAAATTATCTTGTCTCATTTGCATAAAAGACACTAAGGCTTTCCAACTTAAATACAGAGAAAAAAAAATCTTAGTTTGCATGTCACACAAGATTTTTTCCTGAGGATCATCCATATAGATGCAGTCAGACTGCATTTAGGAATAAGACTAAGGAACATGAGGAGCCTCCGATCAGATTGAGTGGTAAAGAGGTGTGGACAAGGATTATTGGTTATACCAAAATAGTTGACACATGCCATCAGTTACAGTTTACTAGATATGTAACAAATATAATTAGACTAAGAGGAGTATATTTTGGGACTTCTTTTATTAGAAGGATCTTCTCGTTTGTCATTGTCTTGATATGAAGCATATATAGAAGAACATATTCAACAAAGTCATCAACACAATGATAGATAGTGATAGAACAAAAAATAACACCAAAGCTAAACTGGACTTGGTAAATTTTGTAGAAAGCCAAAACTAAATTTTGTGTCAATAGGAGATGGTAGATAGGCCAAACCAAAAGGGTGTTATGTATTAAACTTGGAACAAAGACATAACACGTGTCAGTGGAATAGCTCTGCATCAAACCTCAACAGATGTTCTCATATCAATCATGGAAGGATTCATGGCATGAAAAGTCATTATTGTCATGTTTTCATGGAATGCCTTCTCCGAATTGCCTTAAGAGAGTTTTCGGATTAAGTTTGAAAGCCATTAAGAGAATTAAGTCAATTTTTTAGAGATTTATGCTTTATGGAAAATCCTTGTGTAATAGAACAGAACATCCCAGTCATCTTCTGCAAGCTAGAGAGAATCTTTGCTCGTGTCTTTTTTAATGTTGTGGAACATCTCCTTATTCACTTGGAATATGAAGCACGTGTGTATGGCCTGGTATAATATTGATAGATGTATCCTTTTGAATGTTAAATTGGTGTTTATAAGAGGTCGGTCAAGATTAGAGCTAGGATAGAAGGGTTGATAAACCACAATTTTATAGTTTATTTTGTATTAAAATGAGTGAATTTTATCAAATTATCCTGTATTTATTCATTGAAATAGCATGATTTTGTGAATTTTTCTTAAATTGTATTTAAGATTAAAAATATGCTTTTTAGGCCTTTAAATTGCTAAATTTAATTCACTTTAATTTCATTCGATACCTTGATGTGTTTGTTGAAGTGATTTTAGGCTTAAAAGGCAAGGATGGCTTAAAGAAGTGAAGAAAAAGCATACAAAGTGGAGAATTTATGAAGAAATGAAGTTTTGGAGCATTTCAAGGTCATGTGTACACACGCCTCATGAGTACGCATGAATATCAAGTTGTGCGTACACATGTCTCATGCGTACGCATGTTTTGGAATTTCACGAATTTGCGTGTACACTTGCCTTATGCGTATCCATGACTGAAGGTATGTGATTTCACTTAATGAACACGCGGGTCACAATTTCAGGGCTTTCTTCGGCCCAATCCAACTCATTTTTGAAGCATTTCAAGCCAAACTCAAGGAGGAACAATGGGAGAACATTAGGATAGTCTTTACCATGTTTTAGGTTAGATTTCTAGAGAAAGAATCTATCTCTTCTCTCTAGAATTTAGGTTTTAAGCTTAGTTCTGTCCCTATATTTAAGTTTTGATCTTGTTTTGATTTAGTTTTCCTTATTTTTTATTATTCTAGCATCTTAGTTTTCTTAGTTTATCTTGTTAATTTCTCTATTTTGTTGCTTTTAGTTTTATGAACTCGTGTTAATTTTGATTTCTTTTAATGCAATTCATGTTTTCATGCTTTCTTGATGTTTGATTGAGTTATTGTTATTATTATCTTATATTTGTTAGTTTTAGATTTTATTATTATTGTAATTTTTCCATGTTTTACTTTTATGCCTCCTAAGTGTTTGTGAAAATGTCTCTCTTAATTTTAGGGTAGATTTTTACACTCTTGACTTGGAATTGAGTAATTAAGGTGACTATGATGTCACTAATGTCTGAGTTGATTGATAATTTGGGGATTTTAATTAATCTCATTTCCATTAACGAGTAAGACCTATGAATTGAGATTGATTAAACTCGGTTGACTTACCTCACCATTAGAGTTTGACTAATTTGGTTTGCTCTTGTAATTTTCATGTCGTGGATAGTGACACGAGAGTCGTTGATATCCAATATTGATTGATGATTTAAAGTTGTTAGTTATTCTTGTTTCCATTGACGAGTAAGACCTATAGATTAAGACTGACTATGCCTATTTAACTTTCTCCCGATGTCGGAGATGACAAAATGGGATTAACTCTAGGTAATTGACATGTTTGTGGTCAATGACTTGGATAGGAAGCTTCGATTCTCAATCGTAGCCAAGAGTGTCTTTTAGCATTTATATTTCCCTTAGTTGTTAGCTTTACTTTCTTGTCATCGATTTTCTTGTCTGTTTATCTACAAACCCTCTTTTCTCATAGCCGATAATATGCACACCTCACTGCAATTCCTTTGAGAGATGATCTGAGATCTAATACTTTCGATTTTTATGGGTTTACATTCGTGACAAACAAATTAAACTTTGATAGGGTCAATTGTTGGTTTTGAACTATACTACTGACGAAGCAATTCTTTATTGAAAAATTCTAGACCGATGTTTGGCTTCATATCAAGGGTGTGAGGCATACATGTCAAACAAAACAATTTTCTTTTGTTCATCCTACTTTGAGCATGGTATCCAATCTAGTCGCACAATACCTGGGATTAATATTAACTCCAGTGGCGATTGTTTGTTTGAACCTACCTTGTTTGTCTTTAACTAAGTTGGAACACTCGGGGGAAGTAGACGAATTATGTGGTTAAAATTCAAGGAACTAAACTCAGTCCACCTACACATTTTCCTCAATTGTCCTGAAGTCGATAAAATTAGGAGGTTGTTTAAGGCATTTTATAGAATAGAACACTTATACAAATTCTCGCAATGGTATCAATCCCATGTGGATGATCCAAAAAATGGTGTAACATGTCCTCACTTGTGTAATATGGTTTGGGATCCTAATAGGCAATGCCTTAGTTAGACTATGATGAAGGTCAATGAGATGAAATTTCACACAAAAGAACATGCTCGAGGAAGAGCAAAACATACAACATGGAGGTTTTTTTAATGGGCGATGTTGGGCAATAAAGTTTATAAGATAATCAAGGTTAATTTTTATAGGAGGTATGATAGATATGATTCATTCATCCTAGTACAAAATGCACGGCAAGTGTATTACATCCAATACCCGAAAAGTCTACGTCTAATTGGAGATTAGTGATCAAATACAGACCAATAGGAAAGGTTAGATTATGGAAAATGATGATCTGCAAGAGGTGCAATTCCAAAATCTTCAATTGAACCCTGTTAGATTGGTAACTAAAAATGAAATTCCAGACATTCTTTCTTCACCCTCAAGAGAGGTTGACATAGTCGACCTCCCGATATATCACCTTCAAAATTTGAATAAAAAGATTATCAGGATGACGAGGATGATGATACTGATTATAATTCTATCTCTCCGTCTTCTAATGAATCCGAATAAATACGTTTATCTTTTTAATCATATGTTTACGCTATCAATTTATTGTTATTTCATATCTTATTATAACAATGTTGGTCTAACTTTATTTACTTTTACTTGCTTTAGGTGACATGGCAGGTGAAAAGGGTAGCAGATGAGGTGATGGCAGGCAGAATGGTGACATGCACTCTTTTATACGGGAGAAGATGGGATGATTAAACCGTTACCGACGGTAACAGTCCCCTATTTCGAATTTCACACACTCTCTCTTCATCTCCACCCTCTCTCTCATCACCACCACTGCCTCTGTTCCCTTCCCCCTCCCATTGCTGCCGAGAGAATCGTCGCCACCACCCCCCTCTTTCTTCTCCTTCTTCCCATGCCTTTCTCTCTCTCCCCTTTGCTGTCACCACCACCGTCTGCTGCCACAACAACTTTGATGTCTACCACTGCAACATCCATGTTTTCCCTTATTTCTGTTGTTCTTCATTACAGGTTCAATGAACAACTCTTTTCCATTTCATTTACTTTTAGTTTAATATAGTTTAGGTTTGAGCAGAATTTTAATTTTAATTTTGAATAGATTTCAAAGTTAATTCAGTTTAGTTTTCTAATTTTAGGGGATTTAGGTTGATTAAGTTAGGTTAGATTTAATACATTAGATTTTGAATAGTTGAAGTGTTTGGAATTGTCTAATTGTGTTAATTACTGTGTTGATGACTGTTTTGTTTAAAAATTATTGCTAAGATTGTTTGACAATTGCTTGATTTTAGTTTAACTTAGTTTATGTTTGAGTATAATTAAAATTTTAATTTTGAATAAGTTTCAAAGTTGGTTAATTTTAGTTTTTTAATGTTAGTGGATTTATGTTGATTAAATTATGTTCCATTCAATTCATTAGATTTTGCATTATTGAAGTATTTGAAATTGTCTAATTGTGTTAATTGCTGTGTTGATGACTGTTTTGTTGAAACATTATTGTTGAGATTGTTTGTCAATTGTTTAGAGTAGAATTAGAATTTTAATTTTAAATCAATTTCAAAGTTAGTTCAATTTAGTTTCTAATCTTAGTGGATTTAGGTTGAGTAAGTTAGGTTAGATTCAATACATTAGGTTTTAAATGCTTGAAGTGTTTGGAATGGTCTAATTCTGTTAATTACTGTGTTGATCACTGTTTTGCTGAGAAATTGTTGTTGAGATTATTTGACAATTGTTTAATTTTAGTTTAATTTAGTTTAGGTTTGTGTATAATTATAATTTTAATTTTGAATCAGTTTCAAAGTTAGTTCAGTTTAGTTTTCTAATCTTAGTGGATTTATGTTAAGTTATGCTTCATTTAATTCATTACATCTTGCATTGTTGAAGTGTTTAGAAATGTCTAATTGTGTTAATTGCTACGTTGATGACTGTTTTGCTGAGAAATTATTGCTGAGATAGCTTAACAATTGTTTAATTTTAGTTTAATTTAGTTTAGGTTTGAGTATAATTAGAATTTTAATTTTGAATCGGTTTCAAAGTTGGTTTGTTGAGAAAATATTGCTGAGATTGTTTGATAATATGATATATGCAGATATGACGATAGGAAGACATGCTGTTGATCAGACTGCTGGTCGTGGTCATAGCCTTGGTCGAGGTAGAGGGAAGGTTTCTTTCGGTACCCCCAGGACTTTTAGATCCACTCCCTCTACTCCAGCCGTTCACCATGGTCCTTAACCCCAACTACGTGTCTCCGTCTACGGTGGCAACACTGACCCGAGCAGTTGGCATCCACAGCAACGCCAACTCAAGCAATGAATGTCGCGGCTCTGGAGTCCAGCCACAGATGTTATGCAACAGCTGATGTCCCTCCACCACCTCCCATCAGACAGTTATGCATTTGGCCTAATGGCAGCATGGGGTAAGTAACGCGTTCAATGCACATGTATTTCCTGTTATTGATGAAAGTTCCTGAAACCTGATTCCTGGTTGGCTTATTTAGTTTGATGTGGATTGTTTGTAATTCTTTTCTAGTTTTCATGATTATGATTCCTGTTATTGCTGAAAGTTTCTGAAACCTAATTCCTGTTCAGTGGATTTATATTGATGTGTATTACTGGTTATTGTTTTCTTGTTTTCATGATTATAATTTCTGTTATTGCTGAAAGTTCCTGAAACCTAATTCCTGTTTGGTGGATGTAGGTTGATTTGGATTGCTGGTTATTGTTTTCTAGTTTTAATTATTATGATTTTTGATTCATGTTTTCTAGATTTTATGATTAGGTTTGATACTTGTTTGTAGGTTGTTGTTATGTATTTGTCGAACCCGAACATGTATACTCAGGAGAGGACAAATGTCATCCAAATGATGTATGACCAGCCCTGGCCTAGCTACACGGAGATCCCCCGCTGAGACCAGGTAGTGCTGGTTTGAGACATGGGTGACAATTACTTTCATTGTTTCTATTTTAAACCTTTTTAGCTAGTTTAAATCATCTATCTTGTTTACCTATATTTAAATTTTCTTTGTTGCAGTTGTACTTCATTTGGGATGCTGAGCATGACCTAGCCATCCAAAAGATATTCGACAATAAAATGGGTCAGCGGCTCCAGCAGATACTGGATGATGTTCGTAATGGGCAGGACCAGTGGACAAGTTGGCTCCAATCAAAGGTAAAGAAGGGAATGTTTACGCATTGGGAGACTGATGCGGGGTTTAGGCATCGGCGTTTCTTATAAGCAAATATCTTATACCCTTTTTCATCTCATTTTCTAGTTGTTTTTGGTTATAATTTATCACGTTTTACTATGTTTTAGTGCAAAATTCATCTTTTTTATGCTACTTTGAGTTTTTGTGCTTTTCCTATGATTTTACGTGAATTTCAAGTAAGTTTGGCAGAATCTTGATCAATGACGAAGCAAGGATAGCAGAAGCTTTCAATCCTAACATATGTGCATTCCAAAGATCATATATTGAGCTACAAAGGTCCAAATGGCGCGATCTTAACGGCGTTGGAAAACTAACTTTCAGAGCTTTCCAGCAATATATAGTAGTCTATACTTCTTTTCTAGAATCATGCCTAAAATTTGCATTGAACCTCCACATCTGGAGTTCAACGCCCAAGAGGGACTGACCTCCCAAGTTGAACGCCCAAAACTGGCGTTCAACGCCAGCCAGGGAGCAGGGACCAATGTCAAACGCCCAAAATCCAAGTAGAACGCCAGGCATTAGCCTAAACACTCACCAAGTGGGTCCTAAAGTGGATTTTAGCACTCCTTAGCTTATTTTATCTTATCCTTGTAACTTTTAAATTTAAATTAATATCTTTTAGGTCTAGTATTTACTATAAATAAAGGACTCCCTTTCTCCTGAGGATTATGCCTCTCTAAAGGGGAGAAGACGCCATCAGACAGATCTTCTTTGTTTTCTATAAAGTTATGAGCAACTAAACCTCCTAGGTTAAGGTTAAGAGCTTTGCTTATTCCCTTTGATTAATATGATTACTTTTCTATTTTAATATATGTTGATTCCGTTCTATGATGTATTGTTGTTCTTCATCTAAATGAATCTAGGGTGGAACGAAAGTATGACCCCTTTTTCTGCATGAATTCTTGTGAGTCCTTGACCGGATAGTATTGAACTACAGCTTGAGAACACATCTCCTAGACCAACAAGTTATCTGGGCTAATTGGGACATGTGATATAAAATCCAGTTAGTTCTGCGTAATTGAGTTTTTTGTGGCATTAAGGTTAGAATACTGAGCTTCATTCTCCGATCCAAAAGATCTGACCTTGTCTGTGGCACTTTAAGTGGGATTAAGGGAGATTGAATTACGTGAGTTTCATCCTCGTTCAGATTAAATGACTACTGACCCTGGCATTTCATCTGGATTAGAGGAGATTAATTGACCACTGACCCTGGCGTTAATCTCTTACAGCTTTTCCATAGAATGAATCATTCATTATTAATATAGTCGGTAAGAAGTATTCATCCAGAAGGATAAGCATCTCTAAAGCCTTAACCGATTTCTCATTATTGTTTCTACACCAATTTCATACTGCTCTCTTTATTATTTTATTTTATGCGCCTACAACAACAACTCCCTTTTTTATTTGCCTGACTAAGTTCTGCAAGATAACTATTGCTTGCTAAATCCAACAATCCTCGTGGGATCGACCCTCACTCACCTGAGGTATTACTTGGACGACCCGGTGCATTTGCCGGTGAAGTTGTGCGAGTTCAATTTCGCGCACCAAGTTTTTGGTGCCGTTGCCGGGGATTATTCGTGATTGACAAACTACCGATTGTCTTGTTGCTTAGAACATGTATTTTTATCAGTTTTTGTTTATGTATTCCCTTTTGAGTTTCTAAATTTTAAGTTTTACTTATTTCTATATTTTCGAAAATTCTTCTTATTAATTTTCTATTAATTTCAAAACTTTAAGTTTGGTGTTTGTTAGTTTTTTCTCTTTCTTTCTTTGATTTTTGAAAATTGATCTTGTTTGCTTTTTTTTGTTCGAATTTTTTTATTATCTCTTGTTTAATTTTAAAATTTTTAAGTTTGGTATCTTTTAGTGTTTTTTTTATTTATTTCGAGAGGAAAAAAAACTTCTCTCTTGAATTTTCGAAAACTTTTTGCATCTTCAGCTTATTTTTGTTTGATTTCAAATTTTAAAAGTGTGGTGTTCTCTTTTTCTTTCTCTTTGGATTTAAAAAAAAATTAAACCCTTCCCTTTGAATTTTCAAAAATCTTTTTATCTTTTTCTTATCTTAGTTTAAAATTTTAAGTTTGATGTCCTCTTAGTGATTTTTTTTATTTAATTAGTTTTCTTTTTCTATCTTGTTTATCTTTTTTTATTTTTAGTTTTCATCTTATCTTTTAATTTTCTTTAAATTTTTAAATTTTTGTTATCTTAACTTATCTTTATTTTAAAATTCAAATTTTAAAAATTTAATATTTTGTTAGTCTTTCTTTTTTTCAAATTTGAATTTTAAAATCTTTATTTGACTCTCTTTTTCTAATTTTTAAAATTTTTCAAAATCAAATCTCCTATCTTAATTTTTAAATCTTATCTTATCTTGTTTCTTTTCCTTGACGTTCTCTTTCTAATTTTTTAATTTCTAAATCTTTATTTAGTTTGACTTTTTTTTTAAATTTCAAAAATCTTTGAAATCAAATCTTCCATCTTTATTTTCAATTCTTTGCTTTATCTTGTTTTATTTTTAAGTTTGGTGTCTCTTTAATTTTTCTTTTTCTTTCTTTTAAAATTCTTTCTTTTAAATTTTCAAAAATTTTTAGATTAATTATTGTATCTTTATCTTATCTTGATTTAATTTCAAATTTTAAATTTGGTGTTCCTTTTTATCTTGTTTGTTTTCTTGAATTTTCGGTTTTTCTCTTGTTTATCTTTCTTGATTTCTTATCTTTATCATATTTATCTTTTTCTTGATTTTGAAATTTAGTTATCTTATCCTATTTTTATTTACATTTAAATTTTAAGTTTGGTGTTTCTTTAGTGTTTTCTCTTTCATTTTGAATTACGAATTTTTTTTCAAAAAAAAACTATTTCTTTCTAATTTTTTTAATTATTTCAAAATTTTTAGTTATTAGTATTCAATTTTTTTATTTATTTTTGAATTCCTAAAAAAATAAAATTAAAAAAATATATATTTCAATTGTTACTATTTTAATTCTTATTTCTTTTTAGGATATCTCACCGGAAGTTCTCTATACCTTGACATAGAGACTCCCATGTTTCTTTGTCTCTTGTTTGTACAGGAAAGACTAAAATCACTATAGATCCGAATGGAGGTGCACAATCCAGAAGAACTTTGGGATCCTATACAGTTCCCTCTCTGGACTTCTGGTGCACGAAATTGTGATCATTAACAATGGTGCCAATAAACTTGGAGCTCTCAAACATGAATCACACTTTGTCACAACTTCGCATAACTAACCCGAAAGTGCACTGGGTCGTCCAAGTAATACCTTACGTGAGTAAGGGTCGATCCCACGGAGATTGTCGGCTTGAAACAAGCTATGGTCATCTTGTAAATCTCAGTCAGGCGAGTTCTAATGATTATAATGGTTTTCGAATATAAGGATAAATGAAGCATAAAATAGAGATAGAGATACTTATGTAATTCATTGATGGGAATTTCAGATAAGCGCATGAAAGTACTGTATTCCTTCGAAATCTCTGCTTTCCTACTGCTTCCAGCCAATCATTCTTACTCCTTTCCATGGCAAGCTGTATGTTGGGGATCACCGTTGTCAATGGCTACCGTCCGTCCTCTCAGTGAAAATGGTCCAGGTGCGCTGTCATCGCACGGCTAATCATCTGTCGGTTCTCGATCATATTGGAATAGAATCCAGTGATTCTTTTGCGTCTGTCACTACGCCCAACACTCGCGAGTTTGAAGCTCGTCATAGTCATCCCTTTCCAGATCCTACTCGGAATACCACAGACAAGGTTTAGACTTTCCGGATCTTAGGAATGGCCGCCAATAATTTTAGCGTATACCATGAAGACTCCGATCCTTTGGAATGGAGGCTAAGAGATACATGCTCAATCTTAAATAGAACAGAAGTGGTTGTCAGTCACGCGTTCATAGTTGAGAATGATGATGAGTGTCACGGATCATCACATTCATCAGGTTGGAGTACGAGTGAATATCTTAGAACAAGAATAAGCTTGAATTGAATAGAAAACAGTAGTACTTTGCATTAAAACTCGAGGTACATCAGAGCTCCACACCTTAATCTATGGTGTGTAGAAACTCCACCATTGAAAATACATAAGTAATGGTCCAGGCATGGCCGAATGGCCAGCCCCCACAAAGGTCTAAAATCGCATACACTAATTAAAGATCAATCAAAAAACTCTGAATACAATAGTAAAAAGTTCTATTTATACTAAACTAGTTACTAGGGTTTACAAAGATAAGTCTAAGTGCAGAAATCCACTTCCGGGGCCCACTTGGTGTGTGCTTGGGCTGAGCTTGAGCTTTACATGTGCAGAGGCTTCTCTTGGAGTTAAACGCCAAGTTGTAGCGTGTTTTTGGCATTTAACTCTGGTTTGTGACGTGTTTCTCGCGTTTTACTCCAGAATGTAGCATGGAACTGGCGTTGAATGCCAGTTTGTGTCATCTAAACTCAAATAAATTATGGACCATTATATATTGCTGGAAATCCTTGGATGTCTACTTTCTAACGCAATTGAGAGCGCGCCATTTGGAGTTCTGTAGCTCCAGAAAATCCATTTCGAGTGCAAGGAGGTCAGAATCCAACAGCATCAGCAGTCCTTTTTCAGCCTCCTATCAGATTATTACTTAGGTCCTTTAATTTCAGCCAGAAAATACTTGAAATCACAGAAAAACACACAAACTCATAGTAAAGTCCGGAAATGTGAATTTTGCATCAAAACTAATAAAAATATCCCTAAAAGTAGCTAGATCCTACTAAAAAGTACCTAAAAACAATGCCAAAAAGCGTATAAATTATCTGCTCATCAACTTCTATGAAAGGAGCATTAGTGTACCCCCTATTAGAGTAGACAACTTTGAGATCAACCCAGAATTGGTCATTTTAGTGCAACAAAATTGCCAATTTCATGGACACCTATAGGAAGATTCCATCAGGTTCATATCTGATTTCCTACAGATTTGTTATACTTTAAAGAACAATGGAGTAGATCCTAACGTCTACAGGCTGATGCTCTTTCTGTTCGCTGTGAGAGATCAAGCAAAGGACTGGTTGGAAGCTCAACCTAGAGAGAGCTTAAACATATGGGATAAAGTTGCGAATAAATTTCTGACTAAGTACTTTCCACCAAGGAGGTTAACCAAGTTGAGGGTAGATATTCAAAACTTTAAGCAAGGGGAGAGCGAATCCCTCTATGATGCTTGGGGGAGGTACAAACTAATGCTCAGAAGATGCCCCATCGAGATGTTCACACGTTGGGTCAAGATAGACATCTTCTATGAAGGTCTCTCTGATATGGCCAAGATGTCATTGGATCATTCTGTAGGTGGTTCTCTACACATGCAAGAAACTTAGTGCACGAATAAGATAATCTGTCAGTTGTGCAAACTCGAACAATCCCTGGCAACAGCACCAAAAACTTGGTGCACCAATCCCCACACTTCATACAACTAAACCATCAAGTGCACTGGGTCGTCCATGTAATACCTGAGCGAGTCAAGGTCGATCTGACGAAGATTGTGGTTTGAAGCAAGCTATGGTTATCTTGCAGGTCTTAGTCAGGCGGACAGAAAAATTGGTGGATTGAGGTTTAATTGCATTAAAGGAATAAAGAGAAGTGTATAAAATACTTTGTGAATTGGAATGTAAATAGGGATAAGGAATTGGTTAAGGTTTGGAGATGCTTTATCCTTCTGGATTAACTCTGGTATTACTGTCTTCTTCAATTGTGAATGATTTCTTCTATAACAGGCTATATGTGATTGACGCTGGTTTGAGTAGCCACCAATACTTCTTCAGATCTGAACCCTAAGGTTAGTGCGGATCCATTCTGATTGAGGGTGAAGCTCCTGCAGTTCATTCTCCTTGGTGATCCTACTTAAAATGCCACAGACAAGGTCGAATCTTCCAGATCGAAGGATGTTGTGCCTTGGTTTCTAGCCTCTACCACAGAGACCCTAATCTCCCCGTAAATTGGCTGAACTGATGTCTCGAGAAGTCCCCAACGAAGTCGTGAATTAGCCGTCTGAGAGATGTATAATCAAGCTAGTGGTTCATCATTGTCCGATGAAAGATGCACTCTGAACCCATGTAGAATGTGATAACCTTATGCCAGTTCAACTCATTCATATTGATGAAGAACGAAGATACATCTCAGAATAGAGAATCAAACACAGATTAAAGAGAAACAGTAATACTTTTATTAATCGATAAAACTCAATAGGGCTCCTCCCCTCAACCTAGGAGGTCTAGAAACTTATACTGATAGAAAATATAATGTGTAAAATGAAATATGGCTGATCCCCCTTAATAAGAGGTGTAAAAGTTCTTTAAATACTAAGCTAATGACTAAGGATTACATAAGAAAGGGTAAAACAGTCTTTTAGTGCTGAAATTCACTTCTGGGGCCCACTTGGTGAGTGTTTAGGCTGTGCTTTGATGAGATCCACATGCTATGAGGCCTCTAGGGTGTTGAACACTGGCTAGGGGGTCCTTTTTTGGCATTTGGACACTGGTCTCTTCTCCTTGGGCGCTGGATGCTTGAAATGGGGCAGGAGGCTGGCGTTGGATGCCCAGAAAAGCTCTTCCTAGTGCAAGGATGTCAGATCCGGACAACATCTGCAGTGTTTTCTCTGTCTCTGAATCAGACTTTTGCTCCAACTCCTTGATTTCAGCCAAAAAATACCTAAAATTGCTTAAAAATACACAAACTCGTAGTAGAATCAAAAAATGTGAATTTAACACTAAAACCTATGAAAATATAATAAAATTTAAACAAAATATGCTAAAAATTATAGTATAAAATATGATTCCAAAAATCGTATAAAATATCTGCTCATCACCATACCTTAGCAACTTTAGAGACCCCTCACCCTTTTCAGTTACACAGTGCCTACCCCAAGAGAAGAGTGCAAGGCTATCACAGTGGAAACTGAATCTGTGCAAAAGGAGGAAGTGCAAGTTGCTATAGTATCAGAGCAAATTGAAACACTAGAAGAGGCTGAGAGCATTAAAGTACACCTTTAGAATCCCCAAAAGGAGACCAAGGACGAGTACCACTCATAGTTCTTGGAAGCCTTTAAGAAGTCGCAAATCAATACTCCTTTTGTTGAGGTTTTGGAGCAAAGACCTCTCTCTACTGCACTCATAAAGAGCTTATCCAAGAAAAAGAGAAGGTCTGCAAGAAGGAATACAACCCCTACCATAACAAGCAAGGAGAATCACTCTGATAATAATACCAGAAAGCTTGTTAGGAGAAATTCAAATCTGAGGACACTAATCTTCTCCGCTTTCCCCTTGAAGTCATTTCTTTTAACCAACTGGAAGAAGACAAAGAAAATTCAACAATCAAGTGTCAAGCTAATGACATTAAAGAAGCGCTTGTTGGGAGGCAACCCAACCATAAGTACCATATAGTATTTTCTTTTTTTCTATTTTCTTTCTGTTACTTTAGTTTGATTTTATATTATTTTATTTTCTATTGATTTTCATAGTTTTCCTCTTTTTCTAATGTTTGTGATCATGTGTAGCACTTAAAACAGAAATAGGAATGCACAGGAGAGAAACAGAACACCCTGGAGGGTGCCCTTTACTGGCGTTCAATGCTAGAAGGGGGAAGAGAGCTTGGGCGTTCAACGCTCATAAGGGAAGCAGTTCTGGCGTTTGAACGCCAACAGGGGACCAAGTTTTCTTTTCTTGGGGACAAGCAAACTTTTTAAGTTTGATGTTGCAGAGCGAGCTCTAGGTGTATCTTATCATCAATGGCACCACAGGGAGGTGAATCATCTTCACAGAAGAGCACAGCTTGAGCAACCATCAGCGCTGAGGTGGTTGAGTTTCAGTATAGCCTTTACCAGCATAGCCTTTACCAGTAGGCTCAGGCGCTTAAGGATTATTGGGAAAGGTATCAAGAGATCCTCACCTACGTGACATCTACAGATAAGCTCAGGCTGGTGTTTAGGGAGTCACTGGAGTGGATGCAGCTTATGGAGAGTCAAATAAAGGTGTACCAGGCCCAGATGCACATCACTGGCATCAATCCTGCTGGTGGCAGCACCACTGCTTGTGGCAATGGTCCTATTGCACATGACAGCGGTAGTGCTGATTGCACACAGACATCATCACCACTTTCTACACCACTGACTCAGGGCCGCGGGACTGACGACGACGACAACTACCTGAATTTGTAGATATTAGATTTTTGTTTTATTGTTTCGTACATTTATTTGGTGTACTTGACTTTTATTTACTTTGCACATTGCATTATTTATTTATTTCAAATAAAATTCTTTATTATTTATGAATTAAACACTAATTATGTGAAAAAAATTTAAATTTAAAATTAAAATTGATCATTTATTTCAAATAAAAAAATGATATTATCGTCAAAATTACTGAAGGAATAATCCGACGGTAACATGGTATGGAACAACATGTTTTGGCTTCAACATTACCGTAAAAAAAATTCGCTAGTAACCTATTGGTTTCCTGAACTGGTAATTTGTCGCAAAATCCTACAATACATATTTATCAGTGAGTTTTATACTGTTTGATTATTTCTGATGGTAAATTCGATGATCAATTGATTATCGTTAGATTTATTTGGAGAATACAACGAACTCATTATTTTTCTTGTAATGAGAACAAGCGATCATGATAGTAGTGTGTGAAGGAGGGAGGAAGAAGAATCGGTGTTGGCAGCGTGTAAAGGAGGCGGCATTAGTGACAACATGTGAAGGAGGTCATGGGGTGCTGCTGGGTTTGGAACGAAAATAGAAAAGGAGGATTTGGGACAAAAAAAGGTATAATTAAAGGTAAGAGAATGTTTGAAGATAACAGTTTACTATGTTTATTATTAAAGGAGAGATTATTGAGTTTAGAGTTAAAGTTAATAATAATATTTGATAATGTTAAATATTGATTGGGTTATAAATTGATAGCCCAAATTATTAATATAGTTTGATGTGTGTGTTTAATAATGCTATAGGCCCAACAAAACAAGTCAGCAAGAAGTTTTAAAATATGTATTATTCTCTTTCACTATTAAATGATATGAGTGTGCGTGTTTTTTTAGAGTATATAATTATATATGGTTGTTCACAATTAAAAAAGTAATTTAATTAATTGTTGATTTCAAAAAATTAATGTTGAGAATAAAATTAAAACTTATTTTAGATATTAGGAGAAAAAAATAAATAAGATGAAACATTAGCAACAATTGCGATTAATTTAGTGATCGATTTGGGTTAATTGAATAAATGGTCAAATTGGTCATTGAAAAATTACAAATTTCTATTTTGGTCTTTGAAAATTTTTTTAATCAAATACATCTTCGAAAGATTTTAAGTTAGTTACGTTAGTCCTTCTGTCACCTCTCTCACTAATGTTGTTAACGGAAGCTGATCTGGCACGTTAAATTACTCTTTACCATATAAAATGACGTCATTTTAGGTCAATGAGGGCTGGTTCATTTAAACAACGTTGTATAGGTCGCTCGTCACTTTTCAACCATAGTTTCCTTCGCTCTCAGTTGAAAAAAAAATACCCCTGTTTTTCATTGCTCTCTAAACCCAGCAATGACACTCACTGGAAGACGAACCAAGTTGGATTTCAACGAGCGATTAAACGGCAGGTGTCGTGTGCGACTTCTCCAGCGAAGGTTGGTTCATATTTTGTGTAACACCCTAACTTTTAACACCTCATAATCGTACCAAAAATAAGGCGTTACTAACTTAGTTCATCTTATTATCTTTTTAATATTGAGCCTTTACGCGTAAATCTATTGATGGTTTTACTAGAACTTATAACTTTTTCAACCAGAACAAACAACACATATTCACATACTTAATATTAATAATACATTATAGTGTTACATACAAAAGTAATTACAAAACCTATCCCTTTGAATAAAACTCTAAATAACATGGTGAGGGAAAAATAAATTCTAACAACCTAACTCGTAAACATATTCCCCTGTGCTTCTACAACTTTGTAATAAGCCTTTGCTCCTGTAGCTGAAAGGGGTGGAAATATGGGGTAAGACCTAGGGAGTTCTTAGTAGGGTCAGGGTGTATAGTTCTATCCATTTTATATATACTTGGTCAGCAATAACAGTCAATAAAATACGATCCAATTCAACAATTATAGAACACAAAATCCAATCACAAGCGCACACAATCATAGAAAACACACTCACAAACAAATATGTGCAAACAAGTATGATGCATGTCTATCCCTAGTGTAGGTAATGAGCTCATCTGTCAGTTTCAACCCGCTCTCGACGTAACTCAGCAACCTTTGTCTGAGTTTGGTTTCCAGTGTTATAACCTCTGTAATCAATCTCTGTCTTACAGGTGCGACTCTCTTGAGATGATGTATGCAAACATAACATCTGTAAGCAACCTCTGTATTACAGGTGAGGCTCTCTCTGGCTAATGTATGTATCGATAACCTCTGTAAGCAACCTCTGTCTTACAGGTGTGACCATCCCCTAGATTCGCCGATGTATCTTTGGAAGCAAATCTCGGTGGACTCACCACCATATCTCTACCCAGTTTCAGCAGGTACATAATCATCTCAGCTGGTTCTCAAGGCCAAACAATACTTCTACTTATCCCCCTTTTTGTTTTGTTCTTTCTTTCGTTTCTTTTATTCCTACCTTCTGCTCTCCTGTGGCAGATGTTCTTTAGATTCTTTTAATCTTTGCTCTCTGTTCTTCTATGGCAGAGGTCCTGACGAACAGATTTTTGCATGGTCTAGAATTTCACAAATAAGTTCTCATTGCAAGTATAGTTTCTAAACAAACAAGAATCCTTTCGTACAAAAACTTGGTTGTCACAAGTAACAAACCCCTAATAAAATTGATAATCGAAGTATTTAAACCTCGGGTCGTCTCTCAAGAAATTGCAGGGAGGTGTTCTTATTATTGGTTATGAGTTGTGTAATTGGGATTTTGGATTGAGAAATAAGAAGAGAAAATTCCAAAAAAAATAAATTAATAACAATAAGAAGCCTTGACTAGGAGAATATTAATCGAAAGTTCTATCCTTGTTGGATGTTCCCAAGATCAGTTGATAATCGATTGTTGTTCCTACTTAGTTATCCCTTACCGAATAAAGACAAGTCAAGTAGTGAGCCAACTTCTATTCACAAGTCCTAATCCTCTCCCTTGGGAAGGATTAACGTTAGTGTGAGATTAGTGGATAAAAATCAGGAAGGAAAATGTAAAACATGCGATTTCTATGAATAAGTGTGCGATTAGTGGATAAAATCCACTCAATAAAGCACAAGATGTACCACGAAATAGTGGTGCATCAAATCTCTCCACACTTAAACATTAGCATGTCCTCATGCTAAGCTCAAGAGAAGCCATAAGAGTGAAGAGGAATGGTAGAAAGTATGAGATGTAACCTATAAACTATATGCTAAGATATTTTTATCTACTTGGTTAAAAGTAAATAAGCTCTTTAAGACAAACATAAATCAAATTTCACTAATTCAAATTATACAATAAAAGACAAGTAAACTTGTAAGAAGATAGCTCATGAAAGCAGAGAGCATAGAATCAAGCATTGAACCCTCACAGGAAGTGTATATGTACTCTAATCTCTCAAGTGTCTATGGTCAATCACTCTACTCTTCTCTAATCATGCTTTCTAAAACTTTGTTCTTCATCTAACTAATCAACAAGTATTTAGTATACCAATGCAAACATCATAAGGTCTTTTCAAGGTTGTAATGGGGCTAAGGTAAGGGTGAGGATATATGTATGGCCAAGTGAGCTAAAATATGAATCTTTGATTAACCTAAGCTCTCACTTAATACACATACACACTCTATGAAATTCTAAAATCATGCCTAGCTACCCAAAATTCCCACTTTTGCCTTACATACTCATGTATCAACTTTTCTTTAATTTTATCTGTAAGACCCAAAACCTTTGAAAGTCTTATTATGTTCAAGTCTCAAATCATATGGTTATTTATAGCCTTAATTTCAAAAATTATTTTATTAAAGATAATTAAGGGAAGTTTTGATTTATTGAATTTGAGATGAGTTATGATTATTATCCAATTTTATAATTATTGGATTATTTTCTATATTTGAATTATAAAGTTGATAGTTATGAAATAATAAGGATTTTAAATGATTTTGATTAAATAGTTAATATTTTTAAATATTAATACTGCTACTTTAGAAAATAAAAGATTTAATTATATTATTTTTAGTTATTTAATTTGGACCTTTTGTTGAAAATAATTTGTGAAAGTGATGAACAAATAGTATTTTCTATAGATAATTAGTGTTGGATTTAATTGAGTTTCAATTACTATATTATCCCTATTTTTAAGTGAAATTATAAAACTACCCTTGTACCTAATTTTACCCTATTCCTAAAACTTAACACACACAACCCTAACCCTGAAAACCCTACCCGGTAACTCGGTTCCACTAAACCCAACACACACAGCCGCACCTAACACTATGGTAGCAGCAGCTGCAAATTGAACAAAGAAAAGGAAGAACGGGAGAAGCAGGGGAGGGGTTCCGTGGAAGCAAAGTGAGGGAGGAGGAAGAAAGGCGGCGCGGGGGGCGTCACTGCCACCGTCGCCGCCGCTGCTGACAAGGAGGTGAGATATCTGTGAGGACCGAGGAAGAAGATTCGCGGCGGCCAGGAAGGGTGCTGCCGCCGCCAGCTAGTCACTGTCGATCCCTCACTTGCGTTGTTGCCAACCGTGCCACCACAGGGAGAGATCGGACAGAAAGAGGAAGATCCAGGGCGAAGGGAGCACGCAGGGGAGAAAGGGTGAGATGAGATTCACCGACGAGATGGAGAGAGGGTTTGTGAGGAGAGAAGGCGCCGCCGCTATAACCATCGCCCACCCTTAGAGCTGGGTGAGGCTGCCATCACAGCTAGGGGTCGACGCTGTCAAGGGACCCGCAGAGATAGAGAAAAAGCACGACAGTGGTGGGTACTTGCTGCTCCTCCACCATTGCTGCTTGCATCTTGAGTTGCGCCTCTGTGTTTCTAACCGCCGGGGATGGTTCTGTGACTTCCGGGATCACCATCGGAGCTCCAGGCTGAGCTTCTGCCACTTGGGACACTGATACTGCATCGCCAGAGTTCTGACCACCGGAAAACCTCGCTGCCACTGTGGTTGTAGTCCACTGTATGGCCGCTGGAGAAAACTGCCTTGCCCGCTGAAACCACCGCCGGTAAGGGTTTTATTTGAGGTTTCTGCCTTTTTGGATTTCGAGAAGGTTTTAATGTTGCACGGTTTTTATAGTTGATCCACCGGAGTTTCTGGACGCCACCGGAGCTGTCGCCGGGCCAGTTCAAAATTGCAGCTGCCTCATTGTGTTATTTCGATAAGAAATTATATTTTGAATAATCTCGCGTTAGTATTCTGTTGTGTTTGGTTAATGAATGAGTCTCAGTAATGTGGGATCGAGTCCTGATTATTATATGTTGCGATTAATGTTGCTATGGTTATTGCGAAAGTGGCTGGGAGCTGATGTTTTGGTTGCTGTTAGTTCGGGTTGAGGCGGAAAGGACTCTGTAAGACATTTGGGTTATGGATTTGCGTTTTAAGGTAGGGGCGCTTTCTAAAAACTATAGTTTATTATTGGAATTATTATATATGGATACTGATGTGAGGCAATGTGTATTTGGTGATTGTATCGGCCTTATGTATTATTTGATTGTCTCGAAAGCTTATGAATGTTTGTTGGCTGATTTTGTTGTGCGGCTTTGTGAAATGGAATGTTTGGAGTTGATTCTTTAAATATTTGAAATTTGAGTTTAATCCATTGGGGATTGATTTGAGCTGAGTTGACTCTCTTGATAATGTGAAAGATAGAATACTCTTGAAATTCAGCCTGGTTTGCTTTAATTGATTTGGTTTTGATAAATGATTTGTTGCTGAACTGATTCTTTAAAGCTTTGGAAATAAGTTAAATCAGTTGATATTGAGTTGATTTTGAAATAGTTTCCTTGAGATATGCCACTGAGGCGACTGTTGGATTTAACTTGTTTTTGAATTGATTTCTGGTTTTGAGTTGTTGAAAAGGAATGAGGAACGGTTTAGTTGGGACCCGAACCGGGTGGCAAAAGTCTAAGTTTTAGGGGAGGTGCTGCCAAAATTTTTATAAAATCCGAGTCTTTATTGAATGTTGTCTGGAAAAATGATGAGTTAAAGACTTCTAATATTTTATTTGAATTATGAAGAAAAGGATTATTCATGCTTTTGAAATGAATTATTAAAGAGGAAATTGTGATTTAGTCTTGCTTCTTAAGAAAGGCATTGTATCTCTTTCAGGAGGAAGTTATTTAGATGAGACTTATGTTTTAAAGCTATTTTTAAATATGACAAGGGCAATGCCTTTGAATTTGACTTGAGGGTTTCAATTAGAGGAATTTTAATGACTTTGAAAGAACCTGAATGTCTATTGACAAGTTTTATTTTGAAATGTTTTAAGAAATGTTTTAAGTACTCCTTGAATTTTGAATTCTTGCAAGACTAAAACAATTTTGAACAGTTGAAACATTCTAGAATTTATCATGGGGTTGAAGTTGGTTTTGCCTAAGTAAAGGAAATGGCTTTGAAAGAAGTAAATGATTACGTGACTCGGTTTGGCTTAGATCCTATTTTATTACTCAAATCGGAAAACCAAGGTTTTAATGATTTTATATGAATTTGGCGAAATGAGTTATGTTATTCTCCCCTAAAGACTTGGGACTCTGCCGGAAAACTTTTGGTTATAAAATCTCATTGTTGGATGGGTGGTGCACAAAATTGTGTATGCCAATATTAACGGACTATTTCTCACAGCTTCGCACAACTAACCAGCAAGTGCACTGGGTCGTCCAAGTAATACCTTACGTGAGTAAGGGTCGAATTCCACGGAGATTGTTGGCTTGAAGCAAGCTATGGTTATCTTATTAATCTTAGTCAGGATACCAATAGGATTCTTTAGCCTCGATTGTAAAAGACAAATAAAAGGGTGTAAAAGGAGTAATTGTTACGCAGTAATGGAGAATATGTTGGAGTTTTGGAGATGCTTTGTCTTCTGAATTCCTACAACATAATGCTTTCTCACTTTCATAAATGCAAGGTTCCTTCCATGGCAAGCTGTATATAGGGCATCACCGTTGTCAATGGCTACTTCCCATCCTCTCAGTGAAAATGGTCCAAATGCTCTGTCACAGCACTGCTAATCATTTGTCGGTTCTCGATCATGTCGGAATAAGATCCATTGATCCTTTTGCGTCTGTCACTAACGCCCAACACTCGCGAGTTTTAAGCTCGTCACAGACATCCAATCCCAAAATCCTACTCGGAATACCACAGACAAGAGTTAGACTTTTCGGATTCTCAAGGATGCTGCCAATGGATTCTAGCTTATACCACGAAGATTCTGATTAAGGAATCTAAGAGATACTCATTCAATCTAATGTAGAACAAATGTGGTTGTCAAGCACACATTCATGGATTGAAAAATGTGATGAGTGTCACAGATCATCACCTTCTTCATAGTGAAGTGCGAATGAACATCTTAGATAGGAACAAGAGAGCTCCTCACCCCCAAAAATGGTGTTTAGAGACTCATGCCATCAAAGAGTATAAAATTCAGATCTAAAAATTTCATGAGATACAAAATAAGTCTCTAAAAGTTGTTTAAATATTAAACTAGTAACCTAGGTTTACAGAAAATGAGTAAACTAAGATGGATAGTGCAGAAATCCACTTCTGGGACCCACTTGGTGTGTGCTGGGGCTGAGACTTAAGCTTCTCACATGCCTGGGCTGTTTCTGGAGTTGAACGCCAGGTTGTAACCTGTTTCTGGCATTGAACTCCAACTTGCAACCTGTTTCTGGCGCTGAACACCAAACTACAACATGGAACTGGCGTTGAATGCCAGTTTACGTCATCTATCTTCGTGCAAAGTATGTACTATTATATTGCTAGAAAACCCTGGATGTCTAATTTCCAACCCAATTGCGAGCGCGCCAATTGGACTTCTGTAGCTCCAAAAAATCCATCCGAAGTGCAGGGAGGTCAGAATCCAACAGCATCAGCAGTCCTTTTTCAGCCTAAATCATATTTTTGCTCAGCTCCCTCAATTTCAGCCAGAAAATACCTGAAATTACAGAAAAACACACAAACTCATAGTAAAGTCCAGAAATATGAATTTTGCCTAAAAACTAATAAAATTACACTAAAAACTAACTAAAACATACTAAAATCTACATGAAATTACCCCTAAAAAGCGTATAAAATATCCGCTCATCACAACACCAAACTTAAACTGTTGCTTGTCATCAAGTAACTAGATAAATAAAATAGGATAAAAAGAAATTAAGAAGCAATAATATCTCAGAGTTTCAAGTGAAGCTCAGATTCTAATCAGATGAGTGGGACTAGTAGCTTTTTGCCTCTGAATAATTTTGGCATCTCACTTTATCCTTTGAAATCCAGAATGATTGGCATCCATAGGAACTTAGAATTCAAATAGTATTATTGATTCTTCTAGTTTAGTATGTTGATTCTTGAACACAGTTACTTTATGAGTCTTGGTCGTGGCCCTAAGCACTTTGTTTTCCAGTATTACCACCAGATACATAAATGCCACAGACACATAACCGGGTGAACCTTTTCAGATTGTGACTTAGCTTTACTAAAGTCCCCAATTAGAGGTGTCTAGAGTTCTTAAGCACACTCCTTTGCCTTGGATCACGACTTTAACCACTCAGTCTCAAGCTTTTCATTTGGAACTGCATGCCACAAGCACATGGTTAGGGACAGTTTGATTTAGCCGCTTAGGCCTGGATTTATTTTCTTAGGCCCTCCTATCCATTGATGCTCAAAGTCTTGGATTCTTTTCACCCTTGCCTTTTGGTTTTAAGGGTTATTGGCTTTTTCTTTTTCTTTATCCAATGATTCCCCTTTTTTTCACTGCTTTTTCTTGCTTCAAGAATCAATTTCATGATTTTTCAGATCAGCAATAATATTTCTCTTATTCATCATTCTTTCAGAAGCTAACAATTTTAACATTCATGAAATTCAGTATAAAAAATATGCACTGTTCAAGCATTCATTCGGAAGACAAAAAGTATTGCCACCACATATAAATAATTAAAATCTTCCTTATTAAGAACTCGAAATTAAATTGCCTCTTTATTCTAAGAATCTACTATTTTATTCATGTTTGATGATGATGAGAAAAATAATTATAGCTTAATTAGAAATGAAATCAAAATATATATACTAATTACTACTACTCCTATATAACTTCTAAGGTAAATCTATAAGACAACTATCACAGAGTAAAGCTAAGATTAGGACTCAACAACCTTTATTTTGGGAAGTGGATGTTTCTCTAGTCTGTAGGGTGTTTGGTCCTTCAAGAGATAATTTCTAACGCTTCAATTCCTTCAAGTCACACCTTTGCTCTTCTTGTTCCCCAAGCAGTTTGCAAAGCATGCTATTTTGATTATTCTGTTCTTCCTTTATTTGGTCCATAGCTTTCTTGCAACTTGGTAACCGATGCTTCAAGGTTCTCCCAGTATTTAAATCAAGGGATTTTCGGGAGAAATTCCTGTGCTCTTCTCTTGATGGGGTCATCCTGCACTTGTTGTTTTTCCATTGATATTTTGGTGATTGGTCGCTCAACTGAGATATACTCAGTTATTCCCATCTTCACTCCAGCATCTTTATGTAGCATAGATATTAAACTTGGATAAGCCAATTTAGCATCTTCGGAGTTCTTGTTTGCAATTATGTAAAGTTCACACAAAATCAGCTGATGAACTTCCACTTCTCTTCCCAACATAATGCAATGGATCATCACTGCTCTTTTAACGGTGACCTTAGAGCAGTTGCTAGTGGGCAGTATAGAACACCCAATGAAGTCCAGCCAGCCTCTGGCAACTGGTTTGAGATCTTCTCTCTTGAGTTAATTTGGGACGCCCTTGGTGCTGGTGGTCCACCTGGCTCCAGGGAGGCATATGTCCTCTAGAATTGTCCAGGCCTTTATTTGTTCTCATTATTCTCCTATTAAAGGAGTCTGGGTCATCTTTCATCTGAGGTAGCTTAAAGATCTCCCTGATTTTATCAGGGTGGATGTGAACAATCTTTCCCTGACCAAGGTCCGATAGTCATAGAGAGCAGTTCCAGATTTTCTCTACCTGTCTGTTTGCCACAGATTAGCGTAGAATTCCTGAACCATGTTTCTTTCCACCTTTGTTTCAGGATTAGCTAGGATTTCCCAGCTCCTGTTTCAAATTTGCCCTTAGATCTTCGGATATTCATCTTTTTTCAGATCGAATTTGACTTCTGGGATCACTGACCTTAGACCCATTATTTTGTAGTAATGGTCTGAATGTTCTTTGGTTAAGAACTTCCCTTGATTCTAAAGTGGTTTTGGAATACTCTCTTTCTTGCCTCTTGGAGTGGGTTGTTTTTCTTTAGGAACCATGATCTTAGTGGGTATGGTTTAGTGAAAAAGAAAAAAAAAAGAAGAGGAGAGGGATAGAAGGAGTGCTAGTTTTCGAACTGATGAGGAGAGGAGAGAGGCCAAAAGTGGATTTAAAGGGAGGGGGTGGGTTTTCGAAAATTTTGAAGAAAGATAGGATAAAAGATATGATTTGTAAAAGATAAATATGATAGGAAAAATATATAATTGAAAATTGAAAAGATATAGAAGATATTTGAAAAAGATATTTCTGAATTTTTAAAAAAAGATCTGGGATTAATTTGATAAGATAATTGATCCTCTTAAAAAAGATTTGAAAAGAAGTTGGATGGGATTTGAAAAAGGATTTGTGTTTATGAATTAAGAGACATTTGATATTTTTGAAAAAGGGATTTTAGAAATTAGGATTAAAATTTTTGGAATTGAAGGATGAGAGTTTGTAACATGTTTATGCAAGGAATCATGAATTGAAATATGAAAATTGAAAAAAATGTGAAGTAAAAACGAAATTACCTCCTCCCCACAATCCTGGCGTTAAACGCCCAAACGCTGTATGTTTTGGGCGTTTAACGCCCATTTGCAGCTTCTCCTGGGCGTTCAACGCCCAGCTGTTGCTTCTAGCTGGCGTTGAACGCCATGAACTCCTTTGTCACTGGGCGTTTTTCTGAATGCCCAGGACGCCATAAATCTGGCATTGAATGCCCAGAAGGTGCTTCTTTCTGGCGTTCAACGCCCAGAAGATGCTTCTTTCTGGCGTTTAACGCCCAGATGGCTACCCTTACTGGCGTTGAACGCCCAGTAAGTGCTTTTTTTGGGCGTTCAGCGCCCAAAATAGCTCTTACTGGCTTTTTTTCGCACCAATGAGCTTCCTTTTTGCTATTTTGTCCTACAAATCCTTTTGTAACTTTGTGAACTCAAGTAATTTCTATTTTACCTTGAAGATAATTGATATAAACCTGTAAAAATCAATTAATTAACAAATAAACTTTGTAAATGGCTGGGTTGCCTCCCAACAAGCGCTTCTTTATTGTCTTTAGCTGGACTATTACTGAGCTTTAATCAAGTCTTAGTTTTGAGCATTCTTGCTCAAAATTGCTTTCAAGATAATGTTTGACTCTCTATCCATTAACAATGACTTTTTTGTTAGAATCATTATCCTGAAGCTCCACGTATCCATACGGTGACACACTTGTAATCACATATGGACCTTTCCACTAGGATTTCAATTTCCCGGGGAATAATCTGAGCCTAGAATTAAATAGAAGAACTTTCTGCCCTGGATCAAAGACTCTGGATGACAGTTTCTTATCATGCCATCTTTTTGCTTTCTCTTTGTAAATTTTTGCATTTTCAAAAGCATTGAGTCTGAATTCCTCTAGCTCATTTAACTGGAGCAATCATTTTTCTCTAGCTAACTTGGCATCAAGGTTTAGGAATCTGGTTGCCCAATAGGCCTTATGTTCCAATTCCACTGACAAGTGACAGGCTTTTCCATACGCCAGCTGGTATGGAGAAGTTCCTATAGGTGTCTTGAATGCTGTTCTGTATGCCCACAGAGCATCATCCAAGCTTCTTGCCCAATCCCTTCTACGGTTAATCACAGTCCATTCTAGGATTCTTTTAATTTCTCTATTAGAGACTTCAGCTTGCCCATTTGTCTGTGGATGATATGGAGTAGCTACCCTGTGGCTAACTCCATATCGAACCAAAGCAGAGTAAAGCTGTTTATTACAGAAATGAGTGCCCCCATCATTGATTAGTACTCTAGGGATACCAAATCAGCTGAAGATGTATTTCTGGAGGAATTCAAGATCCCTTGTTGAGGCATGGCATAACTGTGAGGCAGATTGCCAGATCTTTGGCAACTGTCACAATTAAGTACAAACACTCGGGAGTCTTTATAGAGAGTAGGCCAGTAGAAGCCACATTGGAAGACTCTTGTAGCTGTTTACTCACTTCCAAAATGTCCTCTGTGATCCATGGCAGTGCCAGAGGATATTTTGTGCTTCTTCTTTAGGCACACATCTACGGATTACTCCGTCTGCATATCTCTTGAAGAGATATGGTTCATCCCAAAGATAGTACTTTGCATCCGTGATCAATTTCTTTGTTTGCTGCCTATTATACTCTTTGGGTATGAATCTCACTGCCTTGTAGTTTGCAATGTCTGCAAACCATGGCACTTCCTGGATGGCAAAGAGGTGTTCATCCGGAAAGTTTTCAAAGATTTCAGTAAGAGGGAGGGACGCCCCTTCTACTGGTTCTATTCGGGATAGATGATCTGCTACTTGGTTCTCTGCCCTTTTCTGTCTCTTATTTCTATATCAAAATCCTACAAAAGCAACACTCATCTGATGAGTCTAGGTTTTGAATCCTGCTTTGTGAGTAGATATTTAAGAGCAGCATGGTCAGTGTACACAATCACTTTTGATCCTACTAAATAAGATCTGAACTTGTCAATGGCGTAAACCACTGCAAGTAACTCTTTTTCTGTGGTTGTGTAGTTCTTCTGTGCGTCATTTGAAACACGACTGACATAGTAAATGACGTGCAGAAGCTTGTCATGCCTTTGTCCCAACACTACACCAATGGCATGGTCACTGGCATCACACATCAGTTCAAATGGTAATGTCCAGTCTGGTGCAGAGATAACTGATGTTGTGACTAGCTTAGCTTTCAGAGTCTCAAACGCCTGCAGACACTCCTTATCAAAGATAAATGGTATGTCAACAGCTAGCAGGTTACTCAGAGGTTTGGCAATTTTTGAAAAATCTTTTATAAACCTCCTATAGAATCCTGCATGCCTCAGAAAGCTTCTGATTGCCTTAACATTGGCAGGTGGTGGTAATTTTTCAATTACCTCCACCTTAGCTTGATCCACCTCTATTCTCTTGTTCGAAATTTTGTGCCCAAGGATAATTCCTTCAGTCACCATAAAGTGACATTTCTCCCAGTTTAAAACCAGATTAGTCTCTTGGCATCTCTTTAGAACAAGTGTTAGATGGTCAAGACAAGAGCTGAATGAGTCTCCAAATACTGAAAAGTCATCCATGAAGACTTCTAGAAATTTTTCCACAATATCAGAGAAAATAGAGAGCATGCATCTTTGAAAGGTTGCAGGTGCATTGCACAGACCAAATGGCATCCTTCTGTATGCAAATACTCCAGATGGGCATGTGAATGCTATTTTCTCTTGATCCTGGGGATCTACTGCAATTTGATTATAACATGAATATCCATCCAAAAAGCAGTAGTATTCATGACCTGCTAGTCTTTCTAGCATCTGGTCTATGAATGGTAAAGGAAAATGATCCTTTCTGGTAGCTGTATTGAGCCTTCTGTAATCAATACACATACGCCACCCTATAACTGTTCTTGTAGGAACTAGTTCATTTTTTTCATTATGAACCACTGTTATGCCACCCTTCTTAGGGACAACTTGAACAGGGCTTACCCAGGGGCTATCAGAAATGGGATAAATAATCCCAGCCTCTAGTAATTTAGTGACCTCCTTCTGCACCACCTCCTTCATGGCTGGATTCAGCCGCCTCTGTGCTTGAACCACTGGCTTAGCATCACCCTCCAATTGGATTTTGTGCATGCATCTGGCTGGGCTAATGCCCTTAAGATCACTGATGGACCATCCAAGAGCTGTCTCGTGTGTCCTAAGCACTTGAATTAGTGCTTCCTCTTCCTGTGGCTCTAAGGTAGAGCTTATGATTACAAGAAAGGTATCACCTTCTCCCAGAAATACATATTTCAGGG
Organism: Arachis duranensis; assembly: GCF_000817695.3. Lineage (NCBI taxonomy): Eukaryota > Viridiplantae > Streptophyta > Magnoliopsida > Fabales > Fabaceae > Arachis > Arachis duranensis. The sequence goes on from NC_029780.3 coordinate 93,375,666, forward strand.
ATGGTGGTAATGGCTTGAGCTCGGGTTTAGGAGGTTTCTCTTCTCCCTGAGAGATTTTCAGAGGTTCTATTATTCTCTCTGGTTCCTCCAAATCAGGCTGAACATCTTTAAAGATATCTTCTAGCTCTGATTCGAGACTCTCAGTCATATTGACCTCTTTTACCAGAGAATCAATAATATCAATGCTCATGCAGTCATTTGGGGTGTCTGAATGCTGCATAGCTTTGACAACATTCAACTTAAACTCATCCTCATTGACTCTCAGGGTTACTTCCCCTTTTTGGACGTCAATAAGGGTTCAGCCAGTTGCTAGGAACGGTCTTCCTAGAATGAGAGTTGCACTCTTGTTCTCCTCCATTTCCAGCACCACAAAGTCAGTGGGAAAGGCAAATAGTCCAACCTTAACAATCATGTCTTCAATCACGCCTGATGGGTGTTTAATGGAACCATCAGCAAGTTGGAGACATATCCGGGTTGGTTTGACTTCATCAGTCAACCCAAGCTTTTTGATAGTAGATGCAGGTATTAGGTTGATACTTGCACCAAGATCACATAGAGCTTGCTTGGTACAAGTACCTTCTAATGTGCATGGTATCATAAAGCTTCCGGGATCTTTAAGCTTCTCAGGTAAGCTTTTCAGAATGATTGCACTACATTCTTCAGTGAGGTAAACTTTTTTAGTTTCTCTCCAATCCTTCTTATGACTTAAGATCTCTTTCATGAACTTAGCATAAGAGGGTATTTGCTCAAGTGCTTCTACAAACGGAATCTTTATTTCAAGAGTCCTGAGATAGTCTGCAAAGCGAGCAAGTTGTTATCCTGTTCCGCTTGACAGAGTTTTTGAGGATAAGGCATTTTGGCTTTGTATTCATCAACCTTAGTTGCTGCAGGTTTATTACCTACAGCTGTGGGTTAAGAAGCCTTTTTAAAGGAGTTGCTATCAGTACTTGTATGTGTCTAATCCCTCACTGGTGTTTGAATACCAGGGCTGGAAGCTAGACTGGCGTTAGACGCCAACTCCTTATCTGTTTTTGGCGTCTGAACGCCAGAACTGGGCTTCCTTTGGGCGTTCAATGCCAGTTCCTTGCTTGTTTCTGGCGTTGGACGCCAGGACTGAGCATGGATTGGGCGTTCAACGCCAGCTTTCCACCCATTATCTGGCGTTTGAGCTCCAAAATTATTCCTTTCTGGGCTCTGACTGTCCTCAGAGGGATTTTGGGTAGTAGTCTATTCATTTGTTGGCTTCCTGCTGCCTTGAAGTGGGGTATTTAATATTTTTCCACTTCTTAATTGAACTGCTTGGCATTCTTCTATTATTTGTTTTGATAACTACTATTCTGTTTGCTTCAACTGCACTTCCATATTCATATTAGCCATTCTTGTTTCTTGCAATATTTCCTTGAATTCGGCTAGATGTTTTGTTAGAAAATCTAATTACTGATTGAATTCAGTAGCTTGTTCTGCAAGACTGAGTTTAGCAATTACTGTTTTAGCCTCTTCGTTGATGGAAGGTTCACTGCTTAGGTAAAGATGCTGATTTCTGGCAACTGTATCAATAAGCTCTTGAGCTTCTTCTATTGCCTTTCTCATGTGTATAGATCTACCAGCTGAGTGGTCTAGAAAAGTCTAAGCTCTCTCTGTAAGCCCATAATGGAAGATGTCTAACTGCACCCACTCTGAAAATATTTCAGAGGGGCATTTTCTCAGCATCTCGCTGTATCTCTCCGAGGCATCATAAAGGGATTCATTATCTCCTTATTTGAAGCCTTGGATGCTCAGCCTTAGCTGTGTCATCCGTTTTGGAGGAAAATAGTGATTCAAAAATTTTTCTGACAGCTGTTTCCATGTCTTTATGCTGTCCTTAGGTTGGTTATTTAACCACCTCTTAGCTTAGTCTTTTACAGCAAATGAAAAAAGTAACAATCTGTAGACATCCTGATCTACTTTCTTATCATGTACTGTGTCAGCAATTTGTAAAAACTGTGCTAGAAACTTTATAGGTTCTTCCTGTGGAAGACCAGAATACTAGAAACTTTACTGCACCATGATAATGAGCTGAGGGTTCAACTCAAAACTACTAACTCCAATGGAGGGTATACATATACTACTCCCATATGAAGCAGTAGTGGGGTTAGCATATGACCCCAGAGTCCTTCTGGACTGTTCATTTCCACTTATGTCCATGATGGAGAAAGGGAGATGATTTAGATTTATTTTATTATATATAAAAAATTATTCTAGAAAAAATAAAATAAAATAAAATAAAATAAAATAATAAAAATAAAAATAAAAATTTGAAAATGTTTTGTGAAGATTTTCGAAAAAATGAGGAGAGAAACACACAAAAGACACAAGACTTAAAATTTTTAGATCTAATGCTCCTTGTTTTCGAAACTTTTGGAGGGAAAAATACCAAGGAACACCAAACTTAAAATTTTTAAGATCAAAACATAAGAAAGACTCAAGAACACCTTGAAGAATCACAAGAACAACAAGAACAAAAGAAAGAACACCAAACTTAAAATTTTTCGAAAACCAAAATAAATTTTTGAAAATTAAAGAAAATTAACAAGAAAACACCAAACTTAAAGTTTGGCACAAGATTCAATCAAAGAAAAATTATTTTTGAAAAAGATTTTAAAAAGAAGATACTCAATTACCAAGAACAAAAACCAATGCTCTAGCCAATTGAGCTATAAATGTAACGTGTTATAAAGAGGTATTTTTAATAAATAAAAATAAATTTTTTTTTGAAAACTAATATTTTAAAATTGCATAAGGAAAACATGAAAAATACACAAATTAGAAAAAACCAAAGATCAAACAAGAAAAATTGACAAGAACAATTTGAAGATCAAGGAAAAAGAAAGAACATGCAATTCGAAAATTGAGAGACAAAGAAAAGCATGCAATTGACACCAAACTTAGAACATGACACTAAACTCATAAAAAAATGAAAATTCAATTAAAGAAAAATAATATTTTTGAAAAAATTTTAAAAGGAATAATAAAAGATGCAATCCTAGTGACTCTAAACTAAAAAGACAAATTTTTCCTAATCTAAGTAACAAGAATCACCGTCACTTGTTCAAACTCAAACAATCCCCGGCAACGGCGCCAAAAACTTGGTGCATGAAATTGTGTATGCCAATATTAATGGACTATTTCTCACAGCTTCACACAACTAACCAGCAAGTGCACTAGGTCGTCCAAGTAATACCTTACGTGAGTATGGGTCGAATCCCACGGAGATTGTTGGCTTGAAGCAAGCTATGGTTATCTTATTAATCTTAGTCAGGATACCAACAGGATTCTTTAGCCTCGATTGTAAAAGACAAACAAAAGGGTGTAAAAGGAGTAATTGTTACGCAGTAATGGAGAATATGTTGGAGTTTTGGAGATGCTTTGTCTTCTGAATTCCTGCAACATAATGCTTTCTCACTTTCATAAATGCAAGGTTCCTTCCATGGCAAGCTGTATGTAGGGTATCACCATTGTCAATGGCTACTTCCCATCCTCTCAGTGAAAATGGTCCAAATGCTCTGTCACAGCACTGCTAATCATCTGTCGGTTCTCGATCATGTCGGAATAAGATACATTGATCCTTTTGCGTCTGTCACTATGCCCAACACTCATGAGTTTTAAGCTTATCACAGTCATCCAATCCCAGAATCCTACTCAGAATACCACAGACAAGATTTAGACTTTCCGGATTCTCAAGGATGCTTCCAATAGATTCTAGCTTATACCACGAAGATTCTGATTCAGGAATCTAAGAGATACTCATTCAAGCTAATGTAGAACGGAGGTGGTTGTCAGGCACACGTTCATGGATTGAGGAAGGTGATGAATGTCACGGATAATCACCTTCTTCATAGTGAAGCGCGAATGAACATCTTAGATAGGAACAAGCGTGTTTGAATGGAAAACAGAAATAATTGCATTAATTCATCCAGACGCTGCAAAGCTCCTCACCCCCAACAATGGGGTTTAGAGACTCATGCCATCAAAAGGTACAAAATTCAGATCTAAAAATGTCATGAGATACAAAATAAGTCTCTAAAAGTTGTTTAAATACTAAACTAGTAACCTAGGTTTACAGAAAATGAGTAAACTAAGATGGATAGTGCAGAAATTCACTTTTGGGGCCCACTTGGTGTGTGCTGGGGCTGAGACTTAAGCTTCTCACGTTCCTTGGCTATTTCTAGAGTTGAACGCCAGGTTGTAACCTATTTCTGGCATTGAACTCCAACTTGCAACCTGTTTCTGGCGCTGAACGCCAAACTGTAACATGGAACTGGCGTTGAACGCCAGTTTACGTCGTCTATCTTCGTGCAAAGTATGGACTATTATATATTGCTAGAAATCCCTGGATGTCTACTTTCCAACCATTTGAAAGCGCGCCAATTGGACTCCTGTAGCTCCAAAAAATCCATCCCGAGTACAGGGAGGTCAGAATCCAATAGCATCAGCAGTCCTTTTTCAGCCTAAATCAGATTTTTGCTCAGCTCCCTCAATTTCAGCCAGAAAATCCCTGAAATTACAGAAAAACGCACAAACTCATAGTAAAGTCCAGAAATATGAATTTT
>NC_029780.3:93380425-93390181 GCF_000817695.3 Arachis duranensis
TTTTAAAAAGGGAACTCACTTTGAGTAAATTTGGCTTATGAGCCTGGGATGATTTGAGAAATGAGATCTTTAAAGCCAAGGCTGAAAAGAGTTGAAATTTGATTTCAAAGTGAAATGGCTTGAGAAAAGTGATTTATGGCTTAAATGCCGGTTTTATGAATTTGATGATGTTGAATAGTGGAAGTGCTGTTTTATTATGGGCCGGAATGGTTGTGTATGATTATGAATATTGGCTGGTTCTGGATTGAACCGTGAGACGGAATGCCTGTGTATGATATTGATTTATGGCTGATTGCTGAATGAGTTATGGGCCGTATGGCTGACTATGAATTATGAATTTAAGTCGGATGGCTGAGATGGATGTTGATCCATGGCTGGGACTGAATAAATATATGCTTGAGATACCTGGGCAGTAGCAAGGGTTATAGTTTGTCCCACTTGCTCCAAGTCAGAGATTGTGATGCCTGGGTAGTAGCGGTAGTAGTGGTGATTCCACTCGCTCCAGGTTGAGTTTTTAAACACCCGCCTGGGTAGTAGCCACAGTAGTGGTTATTCCGTTGGCTCTGGGTTGAGTAGGTAGTAGCAATGGGGTTGTAGCTCAAACCTACTTGCTCCGCGATGGGTGTTTCTGTCTATGGTTAGCTAACAGGACGTGTCGGGTTGGCTATATAACCGACAGATGATATCATCAGCCACTAGGACAGGCATGCATCATATGCATCTATGTGACATTGTTTGGGTGTGCATATTGTACGTGGTTTGCCTTTGTGATTAACTGCTAATTGTTCTACTTGCTGTAACTGTTTGTTTGTGCTTAAACTTCCTATCTGTGTTTGCATCTGGGACTCTGTTGGATTGTGGTGATTGGTTGATGGTTAGATTGTTTGGGCCTAGGGCTGTGGTTGAAATGAGATGGACCGATGGTTGGTTTCAGTTTTGTGTGTTTCCAGTTTAGAAAGATATGAAAGGCTATTCTGGTTTAGTATAGATAAACCTTTTTGAAAGGCTTTTTGAGTTTTTGAGAATTGAATGGTTCCTCTTTTAGAGAAGATTTCCGACCTTACTTTTATTGTAAACCATTGTTTTTGAAAAGAGGCATAAGACGGTTATTAATCACTGGTGTGATTATCTTCACGTATCCTATTACCGTAATTCCCAAAAACCCCTTACTGAGAACCCTTTCAAGGATGATATTCTCACCCCCTACATTTTTCCCCTTTCAGGATATGGATGCAGATGTCGCGAAGAGTTTATTTAGTTATTGTTGTGATGCTCTATATTGCTTTAGATTATTATTTATTGTACCTTCGCCTTTATCTTGATATATTTTGTAAGAGGGTTAGGAATTGTATTGGTTAAGGCTTGTAATACTATTTATATATTTGGATGTAATCTTTACGAGTTTATGTAAGTTGTATAGTATCTATGGATGTACGTGATCGAATGAAGTATCTTGGGAGCGATATTGCGGTAAAAAGTTTTAAACAGTCTCATATTTTAGTATTAAATAGTATAAGTGTCGTCGTAATGTCCAAGCTATCAGAGTCGCGCTGCCGGAAGCGTGAGCTTTGCTAGTTAGGGTGTTACATTATCACATATGCATTGATCGTTTATTAAACTTAACATTGGGGTAATTTTGTCCCCTTATTCACTTATTTACTTAATTATTTGAATATTTTTTGTTTTTCTCTTTTTTTTGAAGGAAACATAACATATCAATGCACATGAGTTTTTAATTTTTCTAGTCTCATATGAGTTGGTACCCAAATTCCCAATATTTTGTCAATGAAACACTGTATACTTTCATCAACCCAAGTTCCCACAATTCTCCACACTTAATTGACACACAATCTCTAACTTAAGCTAACTAAAGATTCGTTTGGGTTAATTAATTGTTTTTTTTTTTTTTTGCTTAAGGCTAGTGATGTGGTAAAATATAGAACAAACAAATGATGGCCTCAATCATATGCAAGCATATAAATACACTAAACAATAGACATATAGAATGGAACAAAATATAGATTACAATCATAGAGAAGAAAACACACAAGAATAAAAATTTATGGCTAAATAATGTAACCATATATTAAGCTCAAGTCTCACAGGTTGTGTGTTCTTAGCTATAAACTATGTTCCAATTACAAGCTTCAAACAAGTTTAACACAAATTTTTAATTTAAATTAGTGAAATATTGTAAAAAGGATCTTGAAAAGAAACTCATTACTTTAACTAAGCAGTGGTAAAATATGCACAAAAATAAAACAAACATGCAATCAAACATGCAAATGCAACAATGAACTACAAAGAAAATTAACAATGGTGTTGGAAACAAGGTAACTAACCCACGGAGATCGGTATCGACCTCCCCACACTTAAAGATTGCACCGTCCTCGGTGCATGCAGAGATGTGCAAGTGGACGGGTTACTGGTGCACAAAATTGTGATCATCAATGGCGCCATCAACATGGTACACTCAATTGTAATCTCAACTCTTTATCACAACTTCGCACAACTAACCAGCAAGTGCACTGGGTCGTCCAAGTAATAAACCTTACGCGAGTAAGGGTCGATCTCACGGAGATTGTTGGTATGAAGCAAGCTATGGTCATCTTGTAAATCTCAGTCAGGCGGATTCAAATGGTTATGGAGGATTAATGATTAAAAGATAAATAAAACATAAAATAAAGATAGAGATACTTATGTAATTCATTGGTGAGAATTTCAGATAAGCGTATGGAGATGCTTTGTCCCTTCCGTCTCTCTGCTTTCCTACTGTCTTCATCCAATCCTTCTTACTCCTTTCTATGGCAAGCTGTATGTTGGGCATCACCGTTGTCAATGGCTACAGTCCCGTCCTCTCAGTGAAAATGTTCAACGCGCTCTGTCACAGCACGGCTATTCAGCTGTCGGTTCTCGATCATGTCGGAATGGAATCCAGTGATTCTTTTGCGTCTGTCACTAACGCCCCACAATCGCGAATTTGAAGCTCGTCACAGTCATTCAATCCTTGAATCCTACTCAAAATACCACAGACAAGGTTTAGACCTTCCGAATTCTCAAGAATTCCGCCATCAATTCTAGCTTATACCACGAAGATTCTGATTAAGGAATCCAATAGATACACATTCAAGCCTTGTTTGCATGTAGAACGGAAGTGGTTGTCAGGCACGCGTTCATAAGTGAGAATGATGATGAGCGTCACATAATTATCACATTCATCATGTTCTTGGGTGCGAATGAATATCTTAGAACAAGAATAAGCTGAATTGAATGGAAGAACAATAGTAATTGCATTAATACTCGAGGTACAGCAGAGCTCCACACCTTAATCTATGGTGTGTAGAAACTCCACCATTGAAAATACATAAGAACAAGGTCTAGGCATGGCCGTGAGGCCAGCCCCATGATCTAAGATAGCATAAGACTACTCGAAGATAGCTACCAAGATGAAAATACAATAGCAAAAGGTCCTATTTAAAGAGAACTAGTAGCTTAGGATTTACAAAAATTAGTAAATGACGTAAAAATCCACTTCCGGGCCCACTTGGTGTGTGCTTGGGCTGAGCATTGAAACTTCTATGTGTAGAGACTTTTCTTGGAGTTAAACGCCAGCTTTTGTGCCAGTTTGGGCGTTTAACTCCCACTTTTGTGCCAGTTTCAGCGTTTAACGCCAAAATTCTTGAGCTGACTTAGAACGCCTGTTTGGGCCATCAAATCTCAGAAAAGTATATACTATTATATATTTCTGAAAAGCTCAGAATGTCTACTTTTCAACGCAATTGAGAGCGCGCCAATTGGGCTTCTGTAGCTCCAGAAAATTTACTTCGAGTGCATGGAGGTCAGAATCCAACAGCATCTGCAGTCCTCTTTCAGTCTCTGGATCAGATTTTTGCTCAGGTCCCTCAATTTCAGCCAGAAAATACCTGAAATCACAGAAAAACACACAAACTCATAGTAAAGTCCAGAAAAGTAAATTTTAAATAAAAACTAATAAAAATATAATAAAAACAAACTAAAACATACTAAAAACAATGCCAAAAGCGTATAAATTATCCGCTCATCAGTTACTACAACTGATGCTTTTTCTCTAAAGAATGTGCATATGGACTTGTGTGTTGCTCCAGTTAAAAACTCTTTCTGTTCTCTTTTGGTGGCCATCCTGAAAGAAGAGAAAATGGAAGGCAAAGAACCCACAGGCAAAGATATGAAAAGAAATAAAACATATGTGGGCTAGTGCCAATTAATAAGGTTCTCAACTACATGGTAGTTATAACATGTAAGTGAGAAAATAATAGAAGCACAGGGCATGTCAACTAAATAGCAAACAAGTTAAGGAGCACCCAAAATAATGCAGAAAATATGCAACAGTTGAGTGAGAAAATTTTAACACCAATGTGAAAACAACAAATATAGAAAAGAAAGGAAGAAGAAATAATGATGTTACAATGCTATGAATGCGAGTATGCAAATGTAACAAATAGAAGAAAAGAAAGGGAATAAGGATGAGAGGGGAGGAGAAGAAAGTGAGAAAGGAGGAAAGAAGGAGAAAAGAGTAAAGAGAGAAGAAGAAAAAATAATGGAGAATAAAGAAGAAAGAAAAAGAAAGAAGGAGGAAGAAGAAAGAAATTAGGATTGGGAGAGAAAAGACAAGAAACTGGGCGACGCAGGGATCTGGTGGTGTTGTGCGAGCGACGTGCACGCGTACTGCACGCGTACGCGTGGGTCACGCACATGGGGGGCGACGCAAGGGCGTATAGCACACGTACGCGTGCTCCTGGTTGTGCGAATTGCACACGAGCAGCCCCGCGCACGCACAACTCTCTGTACATTTCGTGTTGTGGGCCAAAATTGGATGTGACGCGTGCGCGTCAGGCACACGCACGTGTGGGTGATCAGAAAATGGAAATGACGCGCACGCGTCAGGGACGCGTACGCGTGACCGATTTTGTGCCTCCAGCACAGTATCAGCACCAGGCCCACACAACTTTCGGGAAAACATCTTTTTACGTTGATTTTTCTGGGTCACTCGTGCGCATCATTGACGCGTACGCGTGAAGTACCAGAATCGCAAATGACGTGCACGCGTGAGGTACGTGTACACGTGGTGTTGCTTGTGCATAAAGCACACTTCCTACACAGCTCCCACGCAACCTTCTGTCCAATTTTTCTCAATTTTTTTATGCAATATGCAGATGAAGATGCAAACTATATGTACTAATAATGAGAAGAGTCACTTAAAATGAAAACTAAAGAGAGAAAAGAACGATCATACCATGGTGGGTTGTCTCCCACCTAGCACTTTTAGTTATTGTCCTTAAGTTGGACATTTGGTGAGCTCCTTGTCATGGTAGCTTGTGCTTGAACTCGTCTTGAAACTTCCACCAATGCTTGGACTTCCAATAAGCTCTATCAATACCAGGTAAATTCCTCAAGCTTTGATGGAGTTCTTCACAAGCTTTGAGCTCCCAAAATTGATCCTCATATATTTCCGGATCCCAAATCTTGATTCTACACCCGTCTTCAAATTGATCATCATGATTCTATCCGGGTGGTAAGCAATCCGAATTCTCACTAAGCCATCCAAACAGTTTCCTAGACCCATTCGTTTGAGCTCTACACCAACCCTTGCATTTCAACTTGGAGCATACAACCATATTGAACCTTGCTTGACAAGTCCTACCACTAACCATCTTCCTCTTACGCTTAAAGCCACAAAGAGCTCTAAGTTGACCATCCGTTTCCAGTAAACCATATTCAAGTGGGAAGGTAGAGGTTAAGGATAAGAATTTTACCCACTTGAATGTTGTGTTGGATGGTAACGGCTTTGGGGAAGGTGTTCCTGATGATCTTGCAAGCTCCACTCCCTTGTGCTATTCTTTGAATTCTTTCACCTCTTTGCAAGCTTTCTCAATTTCAACATCTTCTTCTTGGTAGTTTCCTCCAAGCCAGTCTCTTCTTCATTGTTTACCAAGGGCATGGGAGGTTGTGCTTTTTCTTCTTTAATCTCCATCTCTTGATCAACCTCTTCAAAGTCTTTAACCATGATATGCTTTGGAGGTTGTACACCCTCCTCAACATCAATATCAAATATCTTGGAAGGAGGCTCTATGACTGGACTTTCCCATGGAGGTTCCGCATCTCCTAAGTCTTCAACCACTTCCTCTTTATCTATTGCGGCTTCGTCCAGTTGTTTTAGTATAAACTCGTACTCCTCTTTGATGATTTCCTTTCCACGACAACTCCCTTCAACTACTGCTTCATCTTCAAGGGTCTCTCCTACCTCCACATTTTGGGCCTCTTCTTGCTCCTCTAGAAATAAGGCCGCATGTAACCGATCCATTGCGTCCCTAAGACGATCCCTTCTCTGTTGTTCAGGGTCAGTAGCATCATTGGAATCGTGTTGCTCTTGGATTGATGGATATTGGTATTCTTACACGGAGGGTAGTGATGCAGTGAAGCTTGAGGGTTAAATATTGGAGTTAGAGTGTTAGTCCATGCGGGATATAAGATTTTGGAGTTTAGAGGTGAGACCAATGAGAGAGGTAAGTGTGTTCTCCATGAAGGTTTGAGGTGGATAGGAGGGTTCATTTGTTGGGAGAAAGGGCTTATAACACGGAGGTGGTTCCTCTTGATAAGGATATGGAGATGGTGTATATTGAGGTGGTGGTTCTATGTATGGTTCATATGGTGGTTGGTATGCTGGATAAGGGTTAGGGTCATATGAAGGTGAATGGTGAAAAGGGACTTGTGAGTATGGTGGTTCAAAGCTATATCGAGGAGCAGGTTCATAGACATGTTGTGGTGGGTATTGAGTGTCACGTAAAGGTCCACCATAACCATTGTCTTGGTATGCATCATGGAATGGTTGTTGCTCGTGGTATATTGGAGGAGGTTGTTGCCAAGAGGATTGATCAAATCCTTGTGGCTTCTCCCATCTTTTATTGTTCCAACCATGGTGCATGTTGTCATTATAATCTCCTCTTCCTGCAACATAATTATAACCATGCTCGTAGCCAAAGGGGTGAGAGTTCATAGTAGAAAAGAAAAACAAAAACTAATAAAGATACGCAACTAAGTCCTAAAACTAACAAACAAGTAAAAAAAAATATTTACAATAACCAATAATAAAGTACACGTTTGCAATTTTCCGGCAACGGTGCCATTTTGACGAACGAATTTTTGTGTAGTCTAGAATTTTACAAATAAGTTCTCGTTGCAAGTATAGTTTCTAAACCAACAAGAATTCTTTCGTACAAAAATTTGGTTGTCACAAGTAACAAACTCCTAATAAAATTGATAACCGAAGTATTTAAACCTAGGGTCGTCTCTCAAGGAATTGAAGGGAGGTGTTCTTATTATTGGTTATGAGTTGTGTAAATTGGAGTTTTGGATTGAGAAATTAGAAGAGAAAAAAATTCCAAAGAAAATAAATTAATAACAATAAAAAGCCTTGACTAGGAGAAGATTAATCGGAAGTTCTATCCTTGTTGGACGTTCCCAAGATCAGTTGATGATTGATTGTTATTCCTACTTAGTTATCCCTTACCGAATAAAAGAAAGTCAAGTAGTGAGCCAACTTCTATTCACAAGTCCTAATCCTCTCCCTTGGGAAAGATTAGCGTTAGTGACTACAGTGCTAGCCAATAACTTTTAATTACCAATTAATTCTTGAGTATTCCAACTCAAAGGTCTCCTCTTAATCAACTCCCAAGTCAAGTTGGGAGTTACTCTGTCAACATGAATACCATCTTCCTTGTTATGAAAAAGGAGTAGAAAAGAGACATGATAATTGGAATAAAATTGGAAGCAATTAAATAAATAATAAAATTAAATTCATAAAAGCAATCCAATTGTAACTCTGAACAAGGATAAAGAATATGAAAGAGTAAGTGACAAGTAAGGAAACAAACTAAAATAATGAAGTCCTCAGAGGAAGGTAGTGACTCTGTAAATATCCAATCCAACAGCATAAAACTAGGAATCCTAAATCCTAGAGAGAGGAGAGAGTCTCTCTCTAGAAACTACATCTAAATTATGAAAAGTGAATAATGAGAAGTGTCTCCATGATCCCTCCACTCTAAAGCTTCTATTCTATGTTTTCTGAGTCAAAAACTGGGTCGAAAATAGCCCAGAAATCGCTAGGGGCGATTTCTGCCACGGTGATTTTCTGCAGAACAACGTGTGCGCGTCACTTATCTGTACGGCCACTATAGCAAAATATATATCATTTCGAAGCTCCGAACGTTAGCTTTTCAACTCAACTGGAACCGCCTCATGTGGACCTTTGTAGCTCAAGTTATGATCGATTGAGTGCGAAGAGGTCAGGGCTAACAGCATTAGCAATTCCTTCAATTTCTTGTATTCTTTCCACTTTTGCATGCTTTCTTTCCATCCTCTAAGTCATTCCTGCCCTGTAATCTCTGAAAACACTTAACACACATATCAAGGCATCGAATGGTAATAAGAGAGGATTTAAAATTAGTTAAATTAAGACCAAAGAAACATGTTTCCAATCATAGTAAAAATCAGGAAGGAAAATGTAAAACATGCGATTTCTATGAATAAGTGTGAGATTAGTGGATTAAATCCACTCAATTAAGCATAAGATGTACCACGAAATAGTGGTGCATCAGGTCCCTTTAACTAATATATTCATTTTTTGAATAATTTTAAACAAATATTTAAAATAATATTTATAATTCTCTTAAAACTTATTTTTATAAAACATTATTTTCAAACTTTTATTAATTATTTTCTAAACCACGAATTTTTTAATATTTTATTTTTTACTTCAATATTTTATAAAAATATATTTAAATCTTCACTTTGTTTCAGATTTATATAAATAACCTATAGCTTTTATAAAATATTCGTTTTACCCCTAAACTTTATTTTTACCCAAAATACCCGAAAAACATATATAATTATAATATTAAACTTAATCTTTTCATAAAAATACAAGTATATTTCCTCAAAAATAATTCTTCTTGGATGATTCTTCTCTTTACCAAGAAGCGAAACCCTCCTTATTTTCTTTTTAAAATATATATTTAAATCTTAATCCGATTTACAGCTTTTAATTTAATTCCTCGGCCATTAAATCTCACCCATTTTATTTAAAAACTAACACAATGACAGTTCCAAATCAGCCTCATTATCACAGTTTGAACAGCACAAACATGACCAAATCACAAGTTTAATCACATATAACAATATATTAACAAAATTTAATATAAAGTCAATCAAACTTCATCAAGAATCAATCACAACAATTGGTGAAAATTTATCGAAACGTTATTTTTGTGCAGAAATCACAATAACAAAGACTCTAGAGAAGTTTTCTGACTGAGCTGCTGAAGAGAAAAACGTCAGAAATCATTTGTACCTCCTAAAATTCTAATTGGCCGAACTCAAGAAAAAAGAGAGCTACGTTACTGTCAACTTTTACCAAACAAATAGTGCTAAAGTGTAGAAAAAAAAGATATAAACACTTTTACCAAATTAGATTTTTTATTAAAATTACATATCGCAAAAAATCGAAACCGAAATTTTAATGGAGTTACGATTTTTTTCCATGCAAGTTCGGTCTCTCTCTTATCATATGAAAGCAAAAATAAATGAAGCCAATTGAAGATCATCGTATGATTATATCATGCTTAATAAATAAAATTATTGAGGTGTTATGCTTTTAGTTTTATTCATGTTTTCTTATATTTCCTTTGCTGCCAAATGGCTTCGGCCAACTTTCTTATTCTT
>NC_029780.3:93390437-93402703 GCF_000817695.3 Arachis duranensis
ATTTCAAATTCAGGATATTCTTATGGCTTAAAAATATAGGGAAAAAGTCTGGCGCAAAGCAAAAGATATAAGAGAGGCTCAATGCAGAAAGGTTAGAAGGCAGGCTGGTATTAGAACGACAGGTATATCGTTTGCACACTGAACTCATACCAACTTTAGAGCTTCAGCTGCCTAAGCCTCAATATGACGTAACTTCAACATTTCCAACCATACCATATTAAACAGATTCTCCGCGAATTCTCAACCTCATCAAACACTCCGCAACCCACTAACAGGCACAAGTCTAATATCAACAAAACTTCTTCGCAAGAATTAAGCTCCTCAATATCCTGTAACGTCGCACACTTACAAACTCCACCTTCCGTATCCGCACAACGTATCCTAAAGAACTAACATATCTCTTGCTATGTCTAACAATTACACGTGTCACCAAAACAAGTCTCAAGTCACTCAAAAAGATACAAGACCTCAAAGAAAGGACAAGCAACAAGGACAATGGTTACAAAGATTTCTACGTTTCTCTTTGATGCATCATCAAGTCCAAAGTTACATCAGAGATTACATAAGACAAGAAAAGGAGTTTAAACAGCACAAGGCAGATATCCAAGGAATCGTACGTTATTCTAAAACAAGCTTGAGTTACCAAAAAGGATTTCAAATTTAGGAAGAGAAGAAAAAAATTATGGATGGAGTTCAAAGGAATTCAAGAGAATGTTTAAGAACACTATTAGACAGGGAATAATTCAGAATGTGAAGTTCAAAACAAGAACTTCAAAGGAACTAAATTCAATCGAAATGAGATATACATAAATTACAAGACATGAAGCAAAAGAACCAAACCGCATCTTAAGGAAAGCAGATATCTCAGAAAATTCAAGTAAATGTATGCAGTTAAGATCAAATGAAAATAGCATATGAACAAGGAACAAGATTGGAGAATAATTAGTTCACTTTCCAAGAAAGAAACCCCAAACAAAACTTCAAGATAAACCATGGAAGAACAAGATATGTGATCGAGCAACTCCGAGATGCAACTTCTAACATTTCCAAACCCCATAATTCGCATCACCTATTAATTATATTTCGTCTATGACAATCCATTAGTGTTTCCATACACAAATCATCAGTATTAAGTTGGCCAGACTTAATACCATGAGAGATGCAACGGTCGACTAACAACATTAATCAATAGACAATCATGCATTTGAAACTCAAACTCTTGTCATTAGGACAAGTCCTACTGCATGACAGACACTCAGAGTATGCAGTAAACCATAGTCAGTCCATTTCCAAGGCTCTAACGAGAACGAACTACTCTGATACCACAATGTAACACCCTAACTTTTAACACCTCATGATCGTACCAAAAGTAAGGCATTACTAAATTATTTCCTTTTATTATCTATTTAATATTGAGCCTTTACGCGTAAATCTATTTATGGTTTTACTAGAACTTATAACTTTTCCAACTAGTACAAACAACACATATTCACATACTTAATATTAATAATACATTGTAGTGTTACATACAAAAGCAATTACAGAACCTACCCCTCTGAATAAAACTCTAACTAACGTGGCGAGGAAAAAATAAATTCTAACAACCTAACTCGTAAATATATTCCCCTGTACTCTTGCAGCTTCGTAATAAGCCTTCGCTTCTGTAACTGAAAGGGTGGAAATAGGGGGCAAGAACTGGGGAGTTCTTAGTAGGGTCGTGGTGTATAGTTATATCCATTTTATATATACTTCGTCAGTAAAAACAGTCAATAAAATACAAGCCAATTCAATAATTATAGAACACAAAACCCAATCACAAGTGCATACAATCATAGAAAATACACTCACAAACAAATATGCGCAAACAAGTATCATGCATGTCTATCCCTAGTGCCGGTAATGAGCTCATCTGTCGGTTTCGACCCGCTCCCGACCTAACTCAGCAACCTTTGTCTGAGTTTGGTTTCTAGTGTCATAACCTCTGTAAGCAACCTCTGTCTTAAAGGTGCGACTCTCTTGAGGAAATGTATGCAAACATAACCTCTGTAAGCAACCTCTATCTTACAGGTGAGGCTCTCTCTGGCCAACATATGTACCGATAACTTCTGTAAGCAACCTCTGTCTTAGAGGTGCGACCATTCCCTGGATTGGCCGATGTATCTTTGGAGGTGAATCTCGGTGGATTCACCACCATATCTCTACTCATTTTCAGCAGGTACATAATCATCTCAACTCGTTCTCAAGGCCAAACAATACTTCTACTTATCCCCTTCTCATTTCGTCTTTTCTTTCATTTCTTTTATTCCTACTTTCTGCTCTCCTGTGGCAAAGATTCTTTAGATTCTTTTAATCTTTGCTCTTTGCTCTTCTGTGGCAAAGGTCCCTTTAACTAATATATTCTTTTTTTCTTTTCTTTTCTCATCATTCTTTTAATTCCTTACTTTTAACATAAAAAACTATCTACATATTCTTCCCTCATCTTTCCTTAAATGTTTTATAAAGTGAAGATCATGATCCTTAGCTTAGATTTGTCTTTCTAAAATTTTTAAAAACTTGTCTATTTATCACTCTCTATTTTATTTTTTATAATACATACAATAATATTCTTATAAAATATCTTGAAAATAAAAATTTGTAATAATAATTTATTCTAATGTAAATGAGTAATTTTAAATAAATATTTAAAATAATATTATAATTCTCTAAAAACTTATTTTATAAAACCTTATTTTCAAATTTTTATTAATTATTTTCTAAACCACGAATTCTTTAATATTTTATTTTTGACTTCAATATTTTATAAAATTATATTTAAACTTTCACTTTGTTTGAGATTTATATAAATAACCTCGAGCTTTTATAAAATACCCGTTTTACCCGTGAACTTTATTTTTACCCAAAATATCCTAAAAACTTATATAATTATAATATTAAACTCAATCTTTTCATAAAAATACAAGTATATTTTTTTAAAAATAACTCTTCTTGGTTGATTCTTCTCTTCACCAAGAAGCGAAATCCTCCTTATTTTCTTTTTAAAATATACATTTAAATCTTAATCTGTTTTTGAGTTTTACGGTTGCCGATTTTTCACAGCTTTTAATTTAATTCCTCGGCCATTAAACCTCACCCATTTTATTCAAAAACTAACACAATGACAGTCCCAAATCAGACTCGTTATCGCAATTTGGACAGGACAAACATGATCAAATCACAAGCTTAATCACATATAACAATATATCAACAAAATTCAATATAAAGTCAATCAAACTCCGTCAATAATTAATCACAACAACCATTCATTTATTTAACACAAATTTAATCGGTGAAAATTTACCGAAATTCTACTTCCGTGAAAAAATTACAATAACAAAAACTCTAGAAAAATTTTTTGACCAAGCTGTTAAAGAGGAAAACGTCAGAAATCGTCTATGCCTCATAAAACTTCAATTGACCGAACTCAAAGAGAAGGAGAGTTACGTCGCCGTCAGCTTCCACCAAACAAAAATAATGCCAACATATAAAAAAAGAAAATACAAACACTTTTATCGAATTAAATTTTTTTATTGAAATTACACATCACAAGAAATCGAAACCGAAATTTTAAATGAGTTACGATTTTTTTCCATGCAAGTTCGATCTGTCTCTCTTATCATATGAAAGCAAAAACAAATGAAGCCCATTGAAGATCATCATAATATTATATGATGCTTAATAAATAAAACAATTGAGGTGTCATGCTTTTAGTTTGATTCATGTTTTCTTATATTTCCTTTGCTGCCAAATGGCTTCGGCAAACTTTCTTCTTCTTTCTTTCATTTTTTTAACTTTAATAATAATAAAAATTTTATTTAATTTCTTTTGTTTAAAATAATTTTTTTAAAAATAAAATTTTAATATAATATAATAATTTATAAATAATTAATTATTTAATTTTAAAAAATTCGAAATCTTATATTTTGCACACGGAACACCAATAAAGAATGAGAAGTAGTGATTGAAACAGCGTAGTCTTTGTTTCTCTCACAAAACTCTCCTTTTCACCTTCTTTTTTAGGAAGTTGCCTTCATCATCGTCATCGATTGAAGTATTTGGCGGCATCCCTGTTTCTCTCCAAAACTGTCATCTTTCACTTCCTTTTCGATGTCGCTGAGAAGAAAATGAAGAAGCCTTCATCATCATCGCTGATTAAAACATATGGCATAGCATGTTTGTAAGTTCTCCATTGAGGAGTGGATTTGACATAGTGATTGAAGACATGACCGATAGACTTTTTTATTGTTGTTTAAGATTTTATTTTTTCTGGTTATTAAACTTGTTGTTAAAATTGTACCATTGATAAAATTTATTTCTTGTTAGTGGTTTTTTTTGGAAATAAAAACTATTTGTGGGGTTAGGATTTTGCTCCTTGTTGATTCATGAAAGTTGATCAAGGACTTTGTTTTTCCAAATATTAAAAAAGTTAATTCACTATCAATTTCTCTGTTCATGTTTTATATTTAGTGTTTGTTTTGTTATTTGGTTTTGGTGTTTGTATTTTTTTCATAGAATTTAATGTTTTGGAAGGAAAATTTTTTTCTATTACTAAACTTCTTTTTAGGATTGTGCCATTGTTAAATTCTGTTTTTTATTGGTGTTTTTTTGCTAGAACTGAAAATCATTTTTGGAGTTAGGATTTTATTCTAGTTGATTAAACATTTTGGGATTAGCATTTGTCATTTAGAGACTAATTTGACCAAATTTCATAAAGATATCATACTACTTGCCAATTAGGATATAGAAGTGTGTGCTGACATGTAACTTAACGTGTGACGTTAGTCTCTGTTAACGCCGTCAATGTAAAAAGTGATAGAAGGACTAACGTGATAAAACTAAAATCTTTAGAAGATGGATTTGATTAAAAAAGAATTTCAGAGACCAAATTAAAAATCATGTGATGTTTCAGAGATCAATTTGACCATTTACTTGTTAGTAAAAAAATAAGGGTGATTTTAGATATTATTTTAGCAAAAATTGGGGATTTTGTGATTTTGTTAATATTTTATATTTTTATTTGTAATTTTATTTTTTTAAAATACCGACCGATTTAGCAACTGATTATTTATAAAATTATTTCTTTGTTGGTTGCTTAATCGGTTGATATGTTGGTTGCTAATAATGACCAAATACTAGCATCCTATTTAGCAAACAAAATATTTTTTATTTAGTTTATATTGATTTCTAGTGATTTAAACGGCGATTAATTTAAGAGTAAAGTTAGGCAACCAAAAGCATATCAACTAAAACCCAGCCAAATACCTTTGGATGAATTTAATTTTTACGAGTTAATATATATAGATGTTTCTTCTACTAAGTATTAGAATGTTTCTTTTTCATATTAAATGGATGTTCTTTTATATATTTTTCAAATTTGTGATTGTTAGAAGTGGATAGATTAATGTGAGAAAAAAGAGGAAGGTTTTTATAGGTTTTAATTAGGTTTACTTAATCAATTTAAAATTTTTTAAATTTTGAATTTAAAAAATTTAAAATTAATTAATTATTGATATAAATTAATATAGTTTTGTTTAGTTTTTGGCTGATAAGTTTTTGGTTCCTTATACTTTTCCTTAATTTAATGACCAACAACTTTATAAGTTGGCTTTTGTGTTGGTCAATGAATCAGTCGCTAATTTAATCATCAAGGACAGATATAACAGCCAACTTCACAATGATCGATTTAGCGACCAACTGTTTTTAAGCCTGTTTAAAATTGGTTGCTAAATCAATTGCTAAATTAAACAATAGCAACTAATTTAGTAACAAAAAAATTTCAAAGTCTAAATTTTTGTTCTAATTGCTAAATCAATTGCTAAATTTTAAATTAATAATCGATTTAATGACCAATTAATATAAAATTTAGAGACTTATTTAGAGATTTTTATTTTTTTAAATTATATTAGTTATTAAATTTGACTATAAATATAATTATAAATCTATTTCATAGTTTTATACGAGAAACTAATAATTGGTTGATTCCTAATATGCGTGTTACATACACTTATATATGTGTTATACGAGCAACTAATAATTGGTGCGTGCGTGCAAGCATGCGTATGTGCTTAAATTCGGATTTATGCATGATATTGTATAGTTTATCGGAATAATCAACAAAGTTGGTTTATTTAGCTAGATATCCAGAAAGGGGAATCTTTCTACCGTATTGTATGAGATTCTGTATCATGCTTGGTCTATAATTTTTGTTCAAGCTAATTATTCCTACCATGGTCAAATTAAATTCTAAAATATGATCTAATCCTTCCACAAGAGTACAAGAGTCAACTTCACGCGGCTAATGTCTTTGTTTACTTTTCTTGTGAATTAAATGTTTAGTAAATAAATTAGAGTTATTTTATACAGGTCAAAACAAACTGTTTAAATACTTATACAGATATTCACAAATTATCTACTAAAATAGATTTTACATGTCTATGAAGATCTAGTCTTCTATATTTTTGTGAGATATAATAAAATTTATAAATAATTGCATCAATAATATGTTGATAATTAAATAATTTTATTTTTCATAATTTTCATAGTTAACTGATAAGTTTCTAATATAACAAATAAAGTTTACTTAATTTAAGGTATCCTAAATATCTTTAATTAAAACCTTGAGTGCTCACTTTCATACATGGTGCAATGATAACTGTCAATCTGTATAGCATTAACAAATCCTTTACTATAGGTCACATTTTCAATCAAGTGTAACTTTATTGTAATTTTTTTTTTAAATGACTATGTATAATGCAATATCCACTAACAAGCCACTCATTCCTTCTTTTTTTTATTCCAATGTATTGTTAATTTGCTTCACACCGAATACTTTCCTTACTACCATAGTATTATTATAAACAGTAATTCTTTGACAGAAGAAAAAGTCACATAGGACGGAGTGTGCAATCCATTACCTGCATGGATAATTGGGTAGTTGTCAGATTGCATATAGTGGCAAGCATATAACCCCATATATATGCACGTAGCAGAAACCCTCCTTATAATGGGCAACAAAAATAGTTTAGATCATGTACCATAATCTACTTATAATATTAATACCGAAAGCTAACATAAATGACAGTTGTTTGAGTTTTTTATATCTCTTATTTCGGTTTAATTTTGAACAAAATGTATAAAATAGGTTTTGTGACAAACTTCTTAACCAAAAAAAGATGATCTCTGACGAGTTTAGGAATTAATTGTTGGTATGATTATGGATTATTTATCATAATAATAATAATAATAATAATAATAATAATAATAATAATAATAATAATTCTTTCATCATTATTAATTATGGATTTAATATATTTATATAGTATTGCAACATAAAATGTTATATATATAGAGTCACATGAAATAATATTTTATGTAACCATAAATTATATGAATACTTGTATTTGGTTAAATAATAACATACATGTTTTTCACACTTGTCATCCATCTATAGAAAATAAACTTTTAATTTTTTCTTTCCAAAATTAGGAGTAAAACTCAAATCTAAAACATCTACAAAATAATAAAGAGATTATTTAAACTATAACTCGTTGACAAATTAAATTCTTTGATAAAAATGAGAAATCATGCACAGCGTATAAAACTGACTAAATTTGCACGCAACACATTGATGTGGTTGCAAATTCCAATAACATAATATACTAAGAAAATAATATAAAAAGTTAATTCAGAAATTTAAAATTTAAGGTTAATATTTAAAATTTAAATTTTTAATTTTTAAAAAATTAATTTTAAAAATTTAATTGATATTGACTAATAAAAGCTAACTCCCTTTATAAAAAAAAAAAGTTAACTCTCTTGATGAGTTTGAAAAACTTAGATTTATTTTAATGATAAACAAACATTATTGAAATAATTTATTGCAAAATTATTAATTATGATTTTCATGTAACATGTCTTAATTAATAATTTTGTGATGCAGGTTTAATATTAGGCCGAAAAATAAAATTGTTGCAGGTCCAAATCAAGATACACATTCAGCCTTGTTGAATGTTTCTATATTATATGGCTGAATTGATTGTTATGTTACTTGGGCCAAATTGATCCGTTATTGTTGCAAGTCCAAGTTAAACATGCTTTGCTATTTGCCCCAATGCATGATCCGAAAATAATTCATCAGGAAAGCAAATGTTATTATTTGCCTTATGCCTTCCAACAGATCTCAACTTTTGCCATATGAATGATGGCTGAAATATTTTATCAATTGGGCCAGTTTGAATGTTGTTACTAGAAAGCCCAAATTTATTTTTGATAAGTAATCACTCATGCTTAATCCGAAACCAAGTGATGAAGAAAGCAAAAATTGCTTCCAACGAATCTAAACTTATTACCATGTGATGGATTCTAAAATTCATTCAATTACCATTTATTGCATGGGAACAATGAGAGAAAAAGAAAATGGGCATCTGATTTGATTGTAGGAACTAATGCTACACGCTACTCAATAAGGAAAGAATTATTTCAATTAATTTCATTCTCTTTCCTAATTCAATGATGTTCAAATTTCTTTCTTCTCTTTTATCACTTTTCTTTTCTTATTCGGTCCTTACACAGCAAACCATGGAGACTTTGAGCTATCAAAAAGAAGGAAAGGCAAGCTACAAGACCATCAAGCTTATGGCAAAAAAACATAAAAAACATAAAGTATGATGTGGCTAAGATTCTTATCACTTGTAGTAAGATTTTTTGTGATGAGATCTTGGCTTCTTCATACCAAAAATGGAAGAAGGAGATTTGGCCATCAAGAAAGAGATCCTTGGAGGGATGATTTGTCTCTGATTCTACTCAACCACCACAGAAAGTAGCTAGGGTGGCTACGTGATGGAAGAGGCAGAGATTAGAGCAGATGAAACCATCATCATCATGAAGCATCAAGGGCCAGAAATCCATCTTGGAGAGCAAGCCAAGGATGGAGCGCTCGGATTGATGAAGAGTGATGACCAAGGAAGGACTAGAGGTAATTGCATGTTGGGTTTTGCATGAGTTATCTCTTCTCTCTCTCTGGCCGAACCAGTTATGTATGAAGGAAAAGAAGTTAAGCTTGGGTTTTGGTTTCAACTGTGGAGGCTTTCCTCTTCTATAAAAAGGGTGAACAACCACGGTTTGATTCAAGGAGAAAGTGTAAGAGTGCAAGGCACATAAGTCTCATAGCTACCTAAGCTTACAGATTTTCTTCTCCTTCAATGTATTCTGTTTTGTATTTTTCTGTTTAATTTTTTCATGTCTTGAGTCTCATGAAAAAAGACAAACAGTGAGGTTTGTATGAAAAAACCATAGAGCGGAAAAAGACAGAGAGTGCAAAATTAAAAGAAAAAGACATAGATGTCCTTAGAGTTCCTTTGTACATCTGTGTTGTGTTTCATGATTCTGTGAGAATTCCCTTGTAAGTTGGGTTAGCACTTTACAGTTTGTAATCAGGATGATTATAGTGAAATTCCATCATTGTTGTGATGGAGACTGGATGTAGGCTGCACTGCACTTAGCAGCTGAACCAGGATATATCTGGGTGTAATTTTCTCTCTTCTACTCCATTTCTATTTCTACTGCACAGGAGCTAAAATCGAAAAGATATCTCGTGCCAAGTGACGAGACAAAAATAAAAGTCTCGTGGCTAGGGACGAGACAAAAATCAAAAAGTCTCCTCAAAGACAAGAAAGTGTAAGTGAAAGAAAAAAGGGGGCTAAGATTCAACCCTCTTCTCTTAGCCACTGAAAACCATCATTGATGCATGAAAACTTGTCTCTCAACAAATCTCCCTTCGGCAAGTGTACTGAATCGTCGTCAAGTAAAACTCACAATAGAGTGAGCTCGAATCCCACAGAGATTAATGGATTAAGCAATTAATGGTTAATTGATTATCCTAGTTAGACGAATCATATTGGAGTGATAGGTAACAAGGAAATGTAAATGGCAGAAAAGTAAAGAAAGCAATAAAGTGCAGAGGAGTAAAATGGCAAGAAAAGTAAATGTAAGAACTAAAAATAAAATGAACATTGGGATCAAGAGATATTGCAATCCTCCGGATTAAGTTCATTCTCATCTCTTCCTCAATCATTCATTGATCTCCTTGGCAATCTTAAGTGATCGAATTACAATTACTTGTAATTCAATCTCTCAAATCTTGATCAATAGCCAATTCCTTGGTCAATTGCTCATGAGAAGAGACGAAGTATGGTCACTGATTATACCACATGCATTCCCAAATCAAGTGTTAGAGGATTATAGTCACATATCCTTCCAAACCGAATTTGGTACAACATGAGAAAGCATTTCTAGCATGATCTCTTCATTCCTCTTCCAAGGTTCAGAAGAGATCCAAGTATGAATAGCTTCTTTTCCAAGATAACTACCCAATTGGATAAAGATCGAAAGCTTTCAAGCAAAATCAAGAGAAAAGATAGAAGAAGAAGAATAAGAACTACACTTAATCAGTTGAATCACAATAGAGCTCTCTAACCCAATGAAAAGAGTTAGTTGGTCATTGCTCTAACAAAATAGAAAAGAAAGAAAGTGTATAAAAGTAAAGATGAAGATTAAAACTAAAATTGAAACTTCAAAATTCATAAAAATGAAAAGTACAAAGAAAAGAAAGAGAAAGAAAAGTGTGTGAGGGGAGGGAGTCCGAAGACCCCTCGTCAATCCCCCATTCCAGAATGACTTGAATGTAAAAACTAAGGCCTTTATATAGGCTCTCCTAAATTACAAAATGAAATTAAAAGCAAATTACACTTGAATGAAAATTCCTATTCTAGATGATTCCTTTGGCCTTGATTGTTTGACAATTGTGGGCTTGCTTGCTTGAGCTTTGAAGTGGACTTGAGAGAGAAGTGAGTTAAGTTGAGGTCCATGTGCTAAAGTTAGTGCTAAAGTTAGCCACACTAACGCTACAAGTGTGGTGTTAGTTCTAAAATTATTGTGGCTAACGTTGCTCTTGCTGCCCAGTTGGTGTTTTTGGGGCTTAAAAGATGCCTCTTGTTTGTGCTCCAATTTCATGCCCACTATAGAGTATTATATAACGTTGGAAAGCTCTGAATGTCAGCTTTCTAACGCAACTAGAATCACTTCAATTGGATCTCTATAACTCAAGTTATGCTCCTTTGAAGTGGACATAGTCGCTGGCATAGTTGCTAGTGTTAATGGAAAACTTGAGTGCCAATAACGCTAGCGACCAGGGCTTCATTATTGCCAGTTTATAGAGTTCAAACTTAATGTCCACCCTATACTATTATATATTGTTGGAAAGCCCTGGATGTCTACTTTCCAACGCCTTTAGAAGCGCATCATTTGGAGCTCTACAGCTCGAGTTATACTTCTTGGAAGGTGAAGAGGTCTGCTGGCCTTACTACAGGTTGATACCATGTTCATCTTGTGTAACTAACGTAGCCACTAATGTGGCTCTTCTCTTCTTCTTTTGGCCTGAAGTCAATCAAACAAAGTGCATCAAAGTCTTGCTCTTAATCATGGGATCATGCATCATCCAATTTATCATATAATTCATGCATAATTCTCATGAAATCATTCAAAATTCACAATGTTTGTTTGAATCATGGTATGATTGCATTTTCAACCAAATACTTGCTTATTTCCTAAGAAAATGCATGAAACTAGCCTAAAAACGGTAAAGAAAAGGTCAGTGAAACTGGCCAAAATGCCCTGGCATCACAACACCAAACTTAAAGCTTGCTTGTCCGTAAGCAAGTACTGGAACAAGAGAATGATGAATGGAATGCCAAGAGAAATGAGTCATTCTTGTGGAAGTCATATCTCTGGTTTTATGGTGGTTTCATGCATAGCAACTTAGGTTCATTCCTGGCTTTCAGACCTTTATCATGTCCTAAAACACTGACTCTGCTTACATCCCATGAGACTTTTATTGATCCTTTTATTGTCATTTTAGGGCTTATTTGTGTTCTTCAAGCTAAGTGCTCTGTAAGGGGGCAACTCTTTAAAATAAGCTTTCAGCCAACACTCCCGAACCAGTTGGTTCAAGGTGCTAGGTGTTGAAACACCCCTACGGACTTACTTCCTCAAGTCTCTCCCCCATACATACACACCATAGGCACATGGTTTGTTTATTTTCTTTTCTTGAGACCTTGGTGTCCAACACCTCTTTGGGTTACTAAATGCTTTGTAGTGAGGGTTACTCTTGATAGTGGACTTTCACCTGATAATCCCGAGTTAGTTAACCCAAGTTACCAAGTGATAAGGCACCC
>NC_029780.3:93404628-93424598 GCF_000817695.3 Arachis duranensis
AGTATCTTGTTAGAATTACTTGTTAGTTTCAGTGATGCAATATATCAAACAGTTAGTGGGTTAGTGAACTGAATTGTAAATAGCAAAGAAAAACTAAGAACAGGGGAGGGGAAGAATTAAACTAACACGGAAAGCAAATTAACCGAACAAAAAATTAAATCAAACAAAATACAAATGCTCAATGTAGTGATCCTCTAATGTAATCATTGTCGATGCACAATCAATCCCCAACAACGGCGCCATAAACTTGATCGGGGTAAAACTTGTCTCTCAACAATTTCCCATTCGGCAAGTGTACCGAATTTGTCGTCAAGTAAAAACTCACAATAGAGTGAGGTCGAATCCCACAGGGATTGATTGATCAAGCAACTTTAATTAGAGGAATGATCTAGTTGAGCGAATCCATGAATAGAGATGATAATTGCAGAAATTAAAATGGCGATAAAGTAAATGACTGGAAGTAAATAGCAGAATTATAAATGGGAATGGGGGAATTGCTCATAAAAGTAAATTGCAGAAAATAAAAAGAATGGGTAAGATCAGATATGGGGAGTTCATTGGGCTTAGGATATGTCGCATTCTCTGGATCAATTTCATTTTCATCTCTTCCTCAATCAATGCACTCATTGATCTCCTTGGCAATCTTAAGTGATTGAACCACAATTTCTTGCAATTCAATCTCTCAAATCTTGATCAATAGCCAATTCCTTGGTCAATTGCTCATGAGAAGAGACGAAGTATGGTAACTGATTATACCACATGCACTTCCCAAATCAAGTGTTTAGAGGGTTATAGCCACATACCCATCCACACTCAATTTGGTCCAGCATGAGAAAGCATTTCTAGCTAATCTCTTCATTCCTCTTTCAAGGATCCGAAGAGATCCATGTTTGAATAGCTTCTTTTCCAAGATAACTATTGGTGCGCAAAATTGTGAACAATACTTTTTCACAACTTTCATAATCCCCGGTCATGAACCCCAAAAACTTGGTAGCTCAATACCATGGCATTACACAACTTCACACAACTACCGTTGAATCACAATAGAGCTCTCTAACCCAATGAAAAGAGTTAGTTGGTCATTGCTCTAACAAAATAGAAAAGAAAGAAAATGTATAAAAGTAAAGATGAAGATTAAAACTGAAATTGAAACTTCAAAATTCATAAAAATGAAAAGTACAAAGAAAAGAAAGAGAAAAAAAGTGTGTGAGGGGAGGGAGTCCGAAGACCCCTCATCAATCCCCCATTCCAGAATGACTTGAATGTAAAAACTAAGACC
Source organism: Arachis duranensis (assembly GCF_000817695.3). Taxonomy (NCBI): domain Eukaryota; kingdom Viridiplantae; phylum Streptophyta; class Magnoliopsida; order Fabales; family Fabaceae; genus Arachis; species Arachis duranensis. The sequence goes on from NC_029780.3 coordinate 93,405,908, forward strand.
TTTATATAGGCTCTCCTAAATTACAAAATGAAATTAAAAGCAAATTACACTTAAATGAAAATTCCTATTCTAGATGCTTCTTGTGGCCTTGATTGTTTGACAATTGTGGGCTTGCTTGCTTGAGCTTTGAAGTGGACTTGAGAGAGAAGTGAGTTAAGTTGAGGTCTAGGTGCTAAAGTTAGTGCTAAAGTTAGCCACACTAACGCTACAAGTGTGGCGTTAGTGCTAAAGTTATTGTGGCTAACGTTGCACTTGCTGCCCAGTTGGTGTTTTTGGGGCTTAAAAGATGCCTCTTGTTTGTGCTCCAATTTCATGTCCACTATAGAGTATTATATATCGTTAGAAAGCTCTGAATGTCAGCTTTCTAACGCAACTAGAATCACCTCGATTGGATTTTTGTGGCTCAAGTTATTCTTGTTTGAAGAAGGCATGGTCAGGCTGCCAGGTGGGAATTTTTGCCCACATTAACTACCACGTTAACTAAGTTAACGTGGGAGTTAACGTGGCTCATTGTGGCTTGTGTGGGCTCCTTCCAACGTTAGTGACAATGTGGGTGTCACTAACGTTGGCAATCACCTTTCTTCTTCACGTTAACTTCCACGTTAACTAAGTTAACGTGGGAGTTAACATGGCTTCTTGGGGATAGTGTGGGTTTCTTCCAACGTTAGTGACAATGTTTGGTGTCACTAACGTTGTCGACAACCTTGTTTCTTCACGTTAGCTTCCACGTTAACTAGGTTAACGTGGGAGTTAACGTGGCTTCTTGTGACTTGGCCAACGTTAGTGATAAAGTTAAATGTCACTAACGTTGGCGTCCCTTTTTCTTCTTAACGTTAGAGGCCACGTTAACTAAGTTAACGTGGCAACTAACGTGGCCACTTATGAGCTTGGTCCAACGTTAGTGATAATGTTAAGTGTCACTAACGTTGGCTCCATTTCCTTTCTTCAAAGTTAATGCCACTAACTTTTCTCACTAACGTTGGGGCTTTCCTTCCTTCCACGTTAGTGCCCACGTTAGTGTAACTAACGTAGCCACTAATGTGGCTCTTCTCTTCTTCTTTTGGCATGAAGTCAATCAAACAAAATGCATCAAAGTCTTGCTCTTAATCATGGGATCATGCATCATCCAATTTATCATATAATTCATGCATAATTCTCATGAAATCATTCAAAATTCACAATGTTTGTTTGAATCATGGTATAATTGCATTTTCAACCAAATACTTGCTTATTTCCTAAGAAAATGCATGAAACTACCCTAAAAATAGTAAAAAAAAGGTCAATAAAACTGGCCAAAATGTCCTGGCATCAATCATCCCTAATTGAATTCATAGTAAAATTAAACAAACTAATGACATTTTTTATTATGTTTTTCAAATAATGATTTCATGAAGCTAGGACGTAGGTAGTATATATGATATATCATCATGGCATTTTTAAAGTTTTAAGGGAACTAGATATAATATATTCCATCTAACCTTGTGCCTTAGTATGCCACAAAAAATTTAGCTAACTAAAGAAAGGTAGTGTGACGTAATTCGGTAATAAAAAAAATTTAATCAAAATTAGCTAGAACTTATTTTATTTAGCATTTATTAATACTAAATAATAAGATAAGTTCTGATTTTTTTTTTTTTTGTCTCTAGTATTATCGTTACTGTATTAATATTTAGTAGCAAATTCATTGGCCATTACTAAGAGCCATTTACCTAAATCGATTTACATTCGTAACAAGTTAATTGGCCGCGCCGTTCCTTACCCAATCTCTTTTCCCTTTCATATTATTTGCTGCGGTTAATTATAGGATAATAAAAAATGTTAAAGTGGAGTTTCAAATCATATAAGATTTGGCTTGCTCATCAGTGCAGGAAAAAAGATGGTCATTCCAACGAAAATGATCTTATTCATGACCTAATAAAAATCATGACGTGACAGGATTCACTTGCATTTGGAGCTACACAATTTGAAGGGTTTATTGACTTTTTATTTATTATTGGGTCTTATTATAAAAAAAAAATATAGTTTATTTGACTGGACTAGTTTTGAAAACAATTATAATGTCTTTCCTTACAACTTTAATCAATTTCACATTAATAATTAACTACAATTTGAAAGGTTAAGAAAAGATTAATTATGCATGAAAATCAAAAGAAACATGAAAAATATGTTGAAGTGCTTGAATGTGGTAGGATTAAATAATTGATTAATCAAATCTCTAGTATAACAGAGTATGAGTTAGGCCGGATACAAATCACCCCACAAATTAAATGCCTTTCACGAAAAGGCACTAATTATTAATTAATATATTTTTAGGCTCCATTATCTGCTTATGCTTGAAAAGTAATAAGACCCAGGCCACTTTTTTACATGTGACATGCATGATGGTGAAAAGCTTAATTCAAATAAATTAGTAATACTACTTAAAATTTTTAACTAGGTATGCTTGTAACAAAGCTAATAAGGGTAGAGTTGTTAATTAAGCACTTCATTCAGAGAGGCTTAATGCAGAAGAAGTTCTTGGTGAGTCAGAAGGAATAGAAAATAGAGAATAGGATTGTTTTGGAATGAATTCTGAATGAATCATTTACATAAGAGAATTTTATATTTTATATACTAAATACACATAGTAAGGCTAACTGAAAATAATCAATATATCTAACATAACAGAAAAAAAACCAATCCCCATGTATACAATTATGTTATAAATTCAGACTCAAGCAAGTCATTTAATCGGGATTAGATCTTTTTAAAATTTTTTTTCACTTAAAAAAAAATAAAATATGATCTCTTATCATATATTTGTAGATAAAACAAAAAAATATAAAAAATATTAAAAAAAAATTAAAAGTCACATTTACAATTTTAGTTGCTATTTTTGAGTTGGGCTTAATCATCTTTACTCTTATCACAAACCTACCAAGAGAGCCATCAAGTTGCTATTTTTGAATTGGGCTTGAGAAAGATTATTTTTATGAAAAATAATACTAGTACAACAAAATTTAGTTTTTGGTCAGTTTTTAATATTATTTAATTATTTTTAATTAAAATATATTCTTATTTTTTAGATACACGTTTATAATTAAGATTAATTTAAATTTCAAAAACTAAAATTTTTCTAACTTCCTATCGACTTCCTAATTAATTATTATTGTTTCTTTTTTTTACATTCTTTCTCTTTCTGTAACACGGTTTTCTTCTTTTTTCTATTCTTCTATCACGTCTTCCGCTTCTTTGTTAAAGTGGCCGTAATTTCTTTTTCAATTATAACACATCTAAAATTATTAACTTATACAGAAAATATTTTTGAAACACATTCAAAATCATAAAAGTAAATTTTAAATTTAAATATTAAAAAACAATTGTAACACATCTAAAATTATGAAGTGATATACAAAATATTTCTTAAACACATTCAAAATCATAAATAAAAAATTTAAACTGTTGCAGTGGCGGTAATTACAGATATAACACTATTGACAATTCGAAGATTGTAATTCTTTAAGTTGCTCTTTTCTTTAAACTATTCGCCAATGCAAATTAGGATGTTGTACAAGGCAAGCAAAATCAATGTGATTGAATAACTAAACAGATACATACGGTTAACTATGAATCGCTTTCTCTTAAACACATCCAAAATACCTGAGGTCCACTTCTGACGCAAAAGGATTAGCGACGCTGATGAGAACTAACACAATGAGAAGTAGGACGAAGTGAGGCTGGGGACTGAGCGGCGAGAAGGAAGGCGATGCCAAAGACGAGCGAGGCTAACGACGGTGTTGCAAAAAAACGGCGAAAAAAACGGATGGTGCTGGAGATGACGCGACGGCGCCGAAGAGGACGGCAGCGCGTACAAATAATTACACAAACGAATTAAAATCTTTAATTTTACTGAATTTATATTTTTGGAAATGTATTTAAATGATAATCTATTAATAATTAAAAATAATAAAACTGAAACAGAAATTTTAAATTTTAAATTTTAGTTTTATTTAATTTATATTTTATATGTATATTCAATTTTAAAAAGATACTAAATTTATTTAAATATATTTGTTTTACTTTTTTTTAAATTTTATAATAAAAAGATAAATATTGTATAATTTTTAAAGAATATCTGGTTGAATTGTCTTTTTATTTGGGAGATACATTTGAATTTTAGAGTGTATATTAACTTGAAAAATTATGTATTTGCTAAACATGCCTTCACTTGAGATGCGATTATATTATTTATTGTCATTTGCATCAAACATCAATTATTTTGTTAGAGATATAATTATTTATTTATATATTTCTTTTTATTTATTTAAATTTTTGAAAAATATAATTTCATAATATGATCTATTAAGTTAGAATAATCTATTTAATTATTATTCATATATTTTCTCATCTTATTAGCTCAAATTAAAAAAAAAAAAGTGGTTTTATGACACGTTCTATTAAGTTAAAACAATCTATTTAACTTCTGGTGTATATTTATTTTCTTAAAAAGAATATTTTTACATATTTTGTTTTTTACTTTGAAAAGTATGATAATAAATAATTGGTTTTTTAGAAAAATGAAAGAAAACAAACTTGAATGGGAACAATATGACCAACAGGCTAATGACACGGTCTCATGGCCAAATCCAACAAGATTTCAATTTCGTGTCACATTGCACATATTTGCTAATAATAAGTACCACTGGGATAAGGCTGCCGATGGTAGTTGGAAGAGTATAGTTTGAATTTGAGTGTATGTTAATTGGAACAATTCCAATTGGAACCAAAATCCTATCTCCTTGTCCACCTAGTGCTTATAAACTACAACTATGCTGTTCTCACAATACTAATATTAGGATCTCTGCTTTAATTTTGTCACACGAAAAAGACGTTTGACATTCCTCCAATATATATTCCTCAAAGGCTATTCAAGCGTGCAAGGAATAAGGATGATACTTGAATTAAGGGACTTGTTTCACCTATTTTATACTCAATTCAATTTATCCAATCATCATGGGGACATTTCAATTAAATCAGGATCCATGTCAACTGGATGCATGTCTTAAAAAACCTTTAGTACTTTCTATTTTACTAGGTTTCAGTTTTTTATTCGCAACTAGTGTATGTTTCCGTACCTTATACGAAATAATATATAAAATTATATAAAAAATTTATTAAAAAATTAAATAATATATATAGTAATTATTATTATAAATATTTTATAAAGTTATAATTAAAATCAAACTTTTAGAATTTTTAATATTAAAATATTAAAAATAATTAGTATTTATCTTAATTAATTTGAGTTTGTTAAGTGATCATCTCACTCGTCCGCTTAAACAACTATTAGAAATTAGAATCTCGTCTTGTGTATATAGCAATTCATTGGCTAGCGATAAACCCTTAATAAATGGAGTATCAATACGTGGTTAGACTTGGCAGAAGTTCCCGAATACGCGGGTACCCGACCCGTCCATACTCGGATGGAGAGAGTAATAATTTGACCCCATTCGGGACAGATTTTGCTCAGGACAGGGCATAGTCGGGTTTAGGGTGTACCCGCCCCAGATATATATACATATAAGCACTTTTTAGGAATTAGGATTCGCCTCACATCACAGATTCAGTGATTCATAGCTTTAGTCTATATTCTATATCCATGCAAGATAAACTCAGTCATCCTCACTCAGAACCTTCTTCTTATCGGCTTCTTCACAAAAAACCGCATAGCTCCGTCATCGTTGTTGTTGAGTCCATCGCGGCCTACCTCTTCACAACTCCCATCTTCCTTCACAGCCGTTTAATATACAAAATCTTTTTAAAAAAATTAATATACATATATACCACTTATTATATTATATATGTCTCAAAATAAAATATAAATAGTTCTTTTGTATTTTATGTTAAAAAATATTTTGTTAAACTTAACACATAATAATAATTAAATATTACTGAACAAAGTAGATGTCACAATAATTATATTACTAATTGAAAAAAATCAATTTATTCAGAGGAAATTTTTATTGTTTTTATTAAAAATAGACAATTAAAAATCATCAATGAATAAAAATAAATAAGATATAATACATTAAAGAATAATTTTGGTAGTATAAATAATAAAATTAAATTATTATATACAATTTTTACTTTTTACCTTATTATGATTGAAGTTAACATTAATGGTAAAAAACTAATTTTAAATAGTCTCAATTTGAATTTTACAACATAATTAAAGCACAATTCATAATTTTTTATTTTGTGATTCATCAACATTTTTTAAATTTTTTTTGTTAAGTCTTCTGTATTTTATGATTGATAAATTTTTTCTACAAAACACAAAGTATATAATTAATTAAAAAAATAAAAAAATTATAAAAAATCAAATAAAAGGTAAAAAATAGAGTAAACATTTATTTTGAAACTAAAAATGATTTGTTAATTGTGCTAGAAATTCTAAAAATTTGTATCTTATTATATAATCAATTTTGTTACTCACTTTAACTTTATTATTCATTTATTGTATTTAAAAAAAGGTATATAATGTCACACTTATTTTAAAAAAGATAAAACTCTTCAAATACACGGTATAATATGTAATTTAAGAACAATAAAATAAAAATATCTAGAATTTTATAATAGTATTTAAAATTTTCAATGGCAATAATACAAAGTGTTTAAATCGACCAAATGAATTCAATAGTTATCCTTTGCACATCTTATTTAAATTTGAATTTTAAAATTTAATTTGTATCCTTTTTTTCTGATATAAATTATTTTTGACAAAAAATAGAGAAAAAAAATTTTAATAGACCAAAAAAATATCCTATTAAAAAATTATTATAAAGAGATTTATAATTAGAGAAGAAAAGAATAAAAGTATTAATAATAATTAAGAAAAAGAAACAAAACTTCTATTAAAGAATGTTAGAAAAGAAATAATAAAGTTCATATTAATAATAATAATATTGAAGAATGATGTTGCTACTTTTGGCTTCTAACTTTTGTCTTTGGCAATCTTTTTTCTTTTCTTTGCTTTTTTTTTTTTAAATTATCAAGTCATAAAAAAATAAAGAACAATTCAAAAAAATAAAAACAGTATCGAAAACAGTAAGATTAATAGTAACTATACAAATTAAAATACATAGGAGAAAAATAAACTATTATATAATAGAATTAACATGAGTATATTTCTTCAACATTAAATAAATAAAGTTAACGCACAATAAAATTACATATAAAGAGAAAAAAAAGAGTTAAAATATCCAAAGTGATAAAAATATTATTTTATAGAAGACTATAAAATAATGAACTTCTAACTAAATTAAATTGTATTTATTATTATTAGAAATGGTAAGAGAGAGTAGTAGAGAAAAGGTTTGTGTGTATTCAAGTTGTGTAGAATGATACAATATAGAAGGGTATTTATAGGTGTTAAAAGAATCAAAATAATAAAGATGTAATATCCTATAATAAATACTTAGATAGGTTAAATAATGCCAATTGATCTAATTGATCCTAATTATACTCTAACAATTATATTCAATTAATTGATATACATAATATTAAATTGTGTGATACTTAAATATCTAATCAAATCAATTAGTTGATATAATTAATCCACCGTAATAAATTGTATTTAATAAATTAAAAAGAAATAAATCAAAAAAACATTCTAAGAAGCATGCCACATCAAATTTATCATTATTAAGTGCAAAAATTCGATTTTTATTTTATAGATAGATAGATATCTTTTTTTGTGTTTTTTAAATAAAAGACAAACCTATAGTAGAAATAGGAAGAGATGGTAGTATTTATTGAAAAGGAAAAAAATAAATATAATTAAAATTCGTACATTCAAAATGTGTTTGAACTTTGAAAAATGAGATGAGACATGAGAACACACAAACGCTTGACTTCAATGAATCTGTTTACACCATTTAACTCAGTGTTCTTTAGTTTTCTTCTCTTTTATTTCATATGAATTTATTAGTGCCAAACATGTATCATATAGAGTATTTTTTAACTCCATCCTAATTCATATATTATCTTTGCTAAACAAAATATAAAAGAAAAAAAAGATAGCAAATAAATTAAAATTATTATTATTTAAAGAGAAAATGATAGATTAGTATTTTGTATTTTAAATGAATTAAGATCTAAATGAAAGATAATGTTAATTTAAAAAAGTTAAATTAAAATTAACTAAAAAATTAATTTTCATATTTTATAAAATATTATACTCGCGGTAATTATAAATATGACGCTACTTAAAATTAAATAAAGTAACACAGATAAAACAAATAAAAAAATAAAAAATAACTTAATCTTGTATAAAATTCACTTATAAAATTTTGTACCCAAAAATAAATTTAATTTTAGTATATTAATAATATAAAATATTTTATATAATCATTCAATTCAATTAAATTTATCTATTTAAATTATTATTGAAAAATAAATTTAACATACCAACATACAATTATTTTAATTTAAGCAACAATTATCATACTATATAAGAGCCACACTATTCCACTAAGAGTGATTGCCATAAGGAATAATTTTTGTAACACCCTACCATACAGAGTCTTATGCTTAAGTCATAATTCAGAGATGGCAAGGTATTACGACCTCTAAAATAAAAATTTAGTATGTATAGTAGTATGAATGATTGATTATAACTAGGAGCCTTTGTAGAAAAAGGGGGGTAAACAAAAATCGCAACTCTAAAGCGCAACACTCCGATCGATAACGTAACGAGCAAGGATAAACCAACGCGAGATTATATATATACAAAGGAGTGTCAAAAACAGGAATATCAAGACTCAAGATCTGGCTGCGAAGATAACCGGTCCGAGCATAGCAATATATACATATGATAAAAATAAGGAAAACCCCAAAGGAAACCAAAGGGACACAAATACATAAAACTTATTCTCTAAAATCTCTCATAAGAGGAGTCATCACAGTTTGTATTATTTAATGGAGATAAGAGTATCTAAGCAAAACATATAAACCAAAACATAGCCCTGAGAACAAAGGATCTTCGCAAATCTAGAAGTCTCCAGCATACCTCAGCAGCCAAAGGCAATCCTAGAACTTCCTCCAGATAATATCAAAGCTTATAAACAAGCTAAACCATATAAGTGGTATCTGACTAAAGATTCTTCAGTCTAACTAATACTTCCCTTTCCAATTCCTTCAGACCTCCCAACCACCAGCAGAAGTATAAAGTAGCAAACACAGTTATATCAAGCAAGAAATATACAATTAGGAACAAGTAAAGCATTTAGACAATTAGCAAGTAATATGCAGTCAAATAGGCAATCTCAAACAATTCATATAGTATGCATATGATGAATGCCTGTCCCTAGTGGCTGATGATATCATCTGTCGGTTATAAAGCCAACCCGACAAGTCCTGGTAGCTAATCATTGGACCGTCCCTCTGTCACGCATCCCCAACTCGAGTTATACTCGTCATAAACTTGATCATAATCATGATCTATATCCATCACCTTCACTGGTGAATATTTATGGGGGCGAGCTCATCCGGGTCTTTCACAGTGCCCGGCCACACTTATGACATAGGGTCAAAAGAGTTTCAAGTCTCAACCTGGAGCATGTAGTGGCTAGCCACTGCTTCCTCCCAGGGAAACTCTTATCTCCAACAGTGGAAGTGCAACATTCACAATTCATTCAACAGCATATATGCATTTATACATGGCCATAATCATGGCTCCGTCGTAACACGGCAATAATTTAGCCATCCGGCTCACGGTTAAATCCATAACCAGCCCATCGGCATCATGGTTAAATCCATAACCATCCATCTCATTAACAAATACGGCCTTTCGGCCCATGACATAACAAGCACTTCCACCACCATCCTCCGCATTTCACATAATCATGCTTGATCCTCATTGATCATTCATTTTCTCTTGCTTCACTCGCAAGTTACCACATTCACTAGCCTTTCTTCTCATAGCTAGACATATCATAATGATTTAAGACATAAGTGGTGAGATCGGAGGCTTAGAAGTATGAAATTTGGCTTTTAAAATTCAAAAATCAACTTTGGGATGAAAACAGGTCCACGCGTATGCGCACTCCACGCGCACGCGTGGATGGCCTCGAAAACTCATCGACGCGTAAGCGTCATGCATGCTAACGCGTGGATTGAAAACTAGTCAAACGACGCGCACGCGTCAACCACGCGTACGCGTGGGTACTCTTGTGCCCCAGGCACAAAACTGGCACAGTTTTGGCATAACTCTCTGGAAAATGGCTGGGCATTGGGTGCAGCACCATCGGCGCGCCCGCGCACATCACGCGCACGCGTGGATGGTGCTTTCGGGAAGAACGGCGCGTACGCGCCAAGTGCGCCTACGCGCGAGGGGTCATTCTGCTAAAAATTTTCTAAGTTAAAAGCTGCAGAATTCACAGATTCAAACCCCTATCTTCCAATGGACATAACTTCCTCATTTTAAATCATTTTTCATCCGTTCTTCGAACGGCATGGACATCCCGGATCAAATTTCATTTCTAAATAGATTTGGCACAAAATAGAGATCCGTAGTCCAAGTTATGTCCCGTCAAAGTATGCCCAAAAACCATATTTTTCATACAAAACCACAATTGCCATTTTCAAAACAAGCCATATTCAACTCTTTTCAAAATCAATCAAAACATGCCATTTTCATCCCTTTTCTTTGAAATCAATCAAAATATATCAATTTTAACATCAAGTCTCTTCAACTCACACATTGACACTTTACCACAATTTATCAAAATCACTATCTCATCATTTTAACCCACTTCACCCAAGTGGCTCAAACTCAAACATATTGATATATCATATACTCTTCCTCATGCCAATTCTCAAAAACACCAATTCCACTAAATCATCATTGTACACAATCAATATCATACTCACCATCAACATGGTTCAACCCACAATTCAACCATAACCAATCATCAAGCATATATCACAACATGCATATTTCTCATACATCATACCACCAAGGCATCAATAATCATCATCACATATATGACCAGATCATATATCTCAATCATTCAATAACATCAACCATTCAATGCCTATCTTAGGGCCTCTAGCCTAAGTATTTCCTACCACATTACATATTAGATACGGAAAACCGAAACCATACCTTAGCCGATTTCCCAAGCTCAACCGGAGCACTTCCAAACCACTTATCTACAAGCTCTCAAGGCCTCAATACCTCCAATAACAGATTTTTTACCACCAAATCCCTTTTTCAAGCTTTTCAAAATCACCAATCAAGCTCCAATATTCACATATACACAACCTAAGCCACAATCATCATACCCATACACAACATCTCAATACCCAAACATCATAGAACAACAAAATTACACTAGGATTGAGAATCTTACCACACCCAAGGTCCAAGAAGACAAGATTAACCTTCTCCTTCAAGAGAGTTGGGTCCTATAATATCAAAGAGCCCAAAATCTCAACATTTTTGCTCATAAAACTCGAAAACAAGGCTGGAATTTCGAAGAGCAAAAAGTGGCTTACCTCAAGATTAATTGTATGGGTTTTGTAGAGCTCTTCGCGGTGAACACGTGGCCGTAAACGGTGCGGCAATCAGAGCTCTAGATCAAAAGTTATGGTGGTTTGAAGATCAAGTGAGAGAAAGAACTTGAGAGAGTGTTCTTCCCTCCATGGCCTCCATTTTCAGCATGTGAGTGTGTTTAGTGAGGAGAGAGAATGCTGAAAACTAGGGTTTTGGTTTAGTTATGTTGGGCCAAGGGCCCACTTTGGGTCCGTTTGGCCCGGTTTGGCCCGTTTGGTCCAATCTTGGCCCGAATTCTATAAAATTGGTACCGAAATTCTCGTCTCAATCTCCTCTATCATATTTAGCCACAAAAATCACATTTTGGGCTTTCTAGAATAAATTCTCATTTATAGGCTAATTAGCCGTTAATTAACCGGGTTTTACAATTTTCCAATTTTTTATACTAATATTGGAAAGTTTATATAATATTATATAATAATATTATCATTATCAATAGTATAAAAAAATCACCGTGCTAATATAATATTATTAATATTATATAAATCATCTTTGTATTTATTTTTCTGTGCGTATATAATATTTAATTAACACATTAAGACATATATAATATTTTGTTAATACATATATAATATAAAGTGATTTACAAATTATTATTAATTCGTATATAATGTATAATTAAATTTAATGAATTCAACTAAAATAAACAATAAATTATTTATTTTATTTCAGACTTTATAAATGAATAAATTAATTAACTAATATAACAAAATACAATTAATGTAGTAAAATTAATTAAGTAATATATATTATAATAAAGTATATTAATATTTAAATATCTAATCAAATTAATTAGTTGATATAGTTAAGTCATAGTAATAAATTTTATTGAATGAGTTAAAATAATTAAATTTGGAAACACTCTCCAGAGTATGCCACGTTAGCTTCATCATTAAGTGCAAAAATTTAATTTTTATATAATAGAATAGATTATTTAAAATATATCCAGTCATGACTTAAAAATAAATACAATTCAATTTTAATAATAAATAAAACTCTAAATCTAAATATAATTTTAAGATTTCAATTTATTTAAATCAAGTTAAATAGATTTACACAAAAGCATCAAATTTAATATTTTTTCAATTAGTATAGAGTTTTATGTATTAATTTAGATTAAATAGTATATTATTTTAAATTATGACAGAGTATATCTTAAATAATATTAAATAATTAATCAACTTAAATAGTTCATAAAAATTTGAAGATTGTATAGTTTTTATGTAATTTATAACTTATTACATATGAATTTAAAAAAATTATAAAGATAAATAGTTATTTACAATTTTTCAATCACTAAATTAAAATATTTAAAAAAATTATGTATAATACAAACTACTTTACTAATATTTTCAACAATGATGATAGTTTAAACTATATTTTTCATAAAAAAAATTAAAAAAGTTTCACAAAAATACTTACCAAAAGCACAAAAAAAATAGACTCATTATCATCAAGTCTTTTTCGTTTTCTTGCCAAAATGATCATTCGTCTTAATCTTGCAACCTTGGATTGTGTGATTAGAGTGGGATATATTATCTTTGTTAAGTCACTTATTTACAATGTACTTTTTCAACAACAATAAATTATGAATACAAAATTTCAAACTTTAATACTAATCCTGGAGTTAAATTTTAAATATCCATTAACTTATAATACTGATTATTTATTAATTAATTTATGAGATATTTTTTATGCTTCAATAATAATAATAATAATAATAATAATAATAATAATAATAATAATATACTTTTAAAAGGTGGTACTACATGTTTTTCGTGATATGTAATTTTTAAATTTATTTTATAAATAATAAAATAATTTTTTTGGATAATTAGATTAAGTGAATAATAAAAATTAGTATCTAAATTAACAAATTTTAATCTATCTAATAAAAGAAAATGAAACTTACATAAAATATATGAAACTTATATAAAACATAGTGTATTGTGTAGTAACAGCACTTTTAGAGAGTGCATAATAGTTTTATTTTTTTTAAATATTTAAAAATTATACAAATATTATTTATTTTCAATTAATAAGGTAATAAGTTTATAACATGTAAACCGTAAAAAAGTAAAATTGCCAAGAAGTTGGACAAAATAAAATGAAAATACTAATCAATAGAAGACTAATCGACACTTAAAAAATTTATTTGAAATGAAAAGAATAATAAAACTTACATAAAGATGTTGTGCAATGTGCAACAGTAACACCTTCAAAAAATATCTAATAATCAAATACTAAATATGATAATTATATGTAATTGTAGGGTTCTTATGTAGAGCTCTTATATTTTGGACTGGGCTAAAATTTTAATGAGTATATGTTATAATTTGTTGGAAAGAATAAAAAAAATGATTTTATTTCAAATAAAAAAATTTTTTTTTTGAGTGAAATAAAAAATTTTCATTTATGGAATCATAAATATAATATAATCTACTTTAGTGAGCCACAGCAGCATACAACACCAACACCCTAACAATCACTCTCATTCAGTAATTACTCTGATTTAATAATATTTTTTATTTGATAATTTAACGTTTAGTGACTAATTAATAATAAATTAAAAGCACTTTTTATTATTGTTATTATTTTATTTCGAAAAAATCCATATACTAATTTTTATTTGCGGATTTTGAGCTTCAAGTTGAAGAATTTAGAATATGAATAATATATACCGGTCTCATGTCATAATTGCTTAAAATTTGTGCCATCTTCTTCGTGAACCACTCTTATTTTAATAAATATGTGGTCATTTCATCCTTTTATTGTTGTTTTCTAAACCAGGCATCATACGCAACAGATTTAAGATAGTTTTATCCCATTTATATGTCTTTTTTATGAATTTAAATTATTAGAAAAAATAATTTTATAACATAGTATCATATTTTCTATAATTTAAAATTTGAGACTTTGATTTTTATTGATTCCAAAAAAAATATTGCAACATAAAACAAATAAAAAAAACATACAAAATTTAGACAAAATAAAAAAGATTACGTGAAAAGACATATTAAAAATAAGATCAATTATATGATAAAATTAATTATATATGAGCCGTATGCAATTTGAGATTAGGATTTTAAATTATATATATTAATGAATTAGTTTAGAGACTTACCATAATTATAACTGAATAATTACATATACGAAAGATTATTCTAACTTATAAAGAGACTACTTATGATTGATCAAATTTTTTACACGTATTTTGGTAAACGAAGAAATTGATTAGAAAAAAAATTTATTTCTGATCATTGAATATATTCTTTCAATTTTAAAATAATTGTTGCTTTAATTTTAACTTTTAGATTTATTAAAAAATTAAAATATTCATTGAAAAATTAAAGTAAAAGCCGTACTTATTTTTAAAATAAATAATTATAATGATATCAGTATTTTATATAACAACCCATACAAAAAAATTCAAATTTCATACAATATTTTTTCATTTATTTTTAATAGCTCATAAATACAAAAAAATATTGTACGAAATTTTAGTTAACTTTGTATTAATTTTTATATAAATATCCATATCATTAAAATTATTCAGAAGTTGCATATAATTCGAACCTTATGAATTCAATTTACTACGTATTTTACCTAAATTGAATTGAATTATATAGAAATGCAAATTCGATTTATTTAATTTAATTTATTTTTGTATGTGGTATGATTTGATTGAAAGAGCAATAATTTATACTGCTTCGTAGATTCTTCTATAATTTTATCTAACATCAATAAAATTCCACTATCACTGATTTTAAAAAAAAATTAAAATCTGAAACGATGGTAAAAAATAAATAAAGAGGATATATTTAATTCTTCTATAATTATATGCATTTTTTTTCTGATTTGTATTTTTATCACAATTCACAAATTATATGATTTATAAATTAACGTTAATTCATATATAGTATATAAATAAATTTAATTAGAATAAATAATAATTTATTTATTTTATTTTAGACTTTATAAATGAAAAGATTAATTCACTATTATAACGAATTATAATTAATGTAGTATAATTAATTAAGTAATATAAATTATAATAAATTATATTAATATTTAAATATCTAATCAAATTAATTAGTTGATATAATTAAGTTAGTACAATAAATTGTATTGAATGAATTAAAATAATTAAATCAGGAAATACTCTTCGAAGCATATTATGTCAGCTTCATTATTAAGTACAGATATCCAATTTTTATATAATTTTTATATAATAGAATAGATTTCAAAAACCAAAAAAAAAAAGAAAAGAAAGAAAAACACTGAAAGTGAAACCCGAATATATCCCAAACTGTTTTATTCTAGAATTGTTCACGGTGGTGAAAGAGAGGCTGAGATGGAGAGTCACCAATCGGTCATCACTTCGGAGTCAAATGGAGGTGGTGTAGCTGCAAGGATTACAATGATTAAGTCAATCTCAGGTCCAAGAAATGCTAGAATTAAGATTAGAAAAGATAGCAATGAAAAGCTTATCCCTAGTATTTATAATTTTTGGTGACTGGAGATTTAAAAAGAATCTTTGGCTGATTCTATCCTCTTTTTTATAGGATAATATATAATCTTGATTTGGATGTGTATAGCTCTTAAATAGCCCGTTTATGTGCGTTCAAACCCACCCTAAGAACCAAACCGTAACACAAACAAAATAGAACCTTAACATGTTCTCATTAGTCATTAACTTATTATCTTTTTTGCGAAAATTATTGTTATACCCTAATCCAAAAACATAAAATCAAGGCCAATAAAAATAAGAATTAATCTTAACATACAAATAATTAGCATTTATAAGTCTTATAAGTGCGAAACTTACTAAAATCCTAAATGCATTCTAATTCATACATACAAGTCACGCACTATATAACAGACTTTAGTTTCAATCAAAATCAATTAACGTGCGAATATCTTTCTTCCAATCTTCAAAAGATTTCCTTACCTTCTTCAAATCTCTTATCAAGTTTCTTCGTTCTCCTTCTCGCGTTCTCCCATGGTCTTTTGGATCCTTCTTTCTTCTGCATTTATCACTTCTTTGGTCTTCGTCATTCACCTGAGTTTTGCGAACTGTAACGCTAACTTCGTTTTATTTTGATTTTCTGGTTTCTGAAATCAAATTTTGAAGTCCTTTTGAATATAATGGATGATTCAACCTCAGATTGTTAGCGTAATCACGGCGAAGTGGATTCAATCTCAGATTGTCAGCTCAATCACAGCGAAGTGGATTTTGAATTTGAATTGAACGAAGTTCCTGAGGTTTGGTTTAGTTTTAGTTAATTTTGATTGTCTAGCTGAATAATTCGTGAAGCTAGACTGTGAAATTAATGCGTGAACATAATCTGTGGATTGAATCTAATGTATTAGTTTTGATTAATTATCTGCAATTTATAGCAGACGCTCAGGTGTAGATCAGAACTTTTTGGGTGTATTTTTATGGAGGTTTGGGTGTATTTTAGGAAAGTTTAGGTGTATTTACAGTTTATGGTTTTTCTTGTTATTTTTAATTGACTTGTTGTCGTTCGGGTGTATATCAGGAGTCCTTGGGTGTATGTTACTTTGATTGTTATTTTTTTTATGAGGTGCAGAAATTCTATAGTATTTTCTTGTTTTTAACATGTTGTATTTTGCAGTCTCTCTGTTGTTGATGAGCAACTTGTTCCCAAGGTAGGAATGACTTTTAAAAACCTTGAAGATGCTGCAAAATTTTACAAGGACTATGCCAAGGGTGCATGTTTATTATATCCAGTTAAAGTTCTTTCATGCTGTATCAGGGGTGCATCCAAATTCCAGCCAATATCAAGGACGTGTTATGAATTATCAGTTCAGAAAACCAGCAACAGTGGATAGTTTTTTGGGTGTATAGTTACAGAATATGGGTGTAAACCATAGTTTTCTTGAGTGTATTTCTGAATTTTCTTGTATTTGACATTTTACATGTAACACCCTACCATACAGAGTCTTATGCTTAAGTCATAATTTAGAGATGGCAAGGTATTACGACCTCTAAAATAAAAATTTAGTACGTATAGTAGTATGAATGATTGATTATAACTAGGAGCCTTTGTAGAAAAAGGGGTAAACAAAAATTGCAACTCAAATCGCAACACTCCGTCGATAACGTAACGAACAAGGATAACCAACGCGTGATTATATATATACAAAGGAGTGTCAAAAACAGGAATATCAAGACTCAAAATCCGGCTACGAAGATAACCGGTCCGAGCATAGCAATATATACATATGATAAAAATAAGGAAAACCCCAAAGGAAACCCAAAGGGACACAAATAAAAACCCCAAAGAAAACCCAAAGGGACACAAATACAGAAACATATTCTCCAAAATCTCCCATAAGAGGAGTCATCACAGTTTGTATTATTTAATGGAGATAAAAGTATCTAAGCAAAACATATAAACCAAAACATAGCCCCGAGAACAAAGGATCCTCGCAAAGCTAGAAGTCTCCAGCATGCCTCAGCGGGAAACCTCACGTCCTACATCTGAAAACCACAAAATCCCCAGCATGGTAACAGCTTCCACATATATAATACATAATAATGGAGGAAAGCCGAAGGCAATCCTAGAACTTCCTCCAAATAATATCAAAGCTTATAAACAAGCTAAACCATAAAGGGCATCTGACCAAAGATCCTTCCGTCTAACTAATACTTCCCTTTCCAATTCCTTCAGACCTCCCAACCACCAGCAGGAGTATAATATAGCAAACATAGTTATATCAAGCAAGAAATATACAATTAGGAACAAGTAGGGCATTTAGACAATTAGCAAGTAATATGCAGTCAAATAGGCAATCTCAAACAATTCATATAGTATGCATATGATGAATGCCTGTCCCTAGTGGCTGATGATATCATCTTGTCGGTTATAGAGCCAACCCGACAAGTCCTGGTCGCTAACCATTGGACTGTCCCTCTGTCAGGCATCCCCAACTCGAGTTATACTCGTCATAAACTTGATCATAATCATGATCTATATCCATCACCCTCACTGGTGAATATTTACGGGGGCGAGCTCATCCGGGTCTTTCACAGTGCCCGGCCACACTTATGACATAGGGTCAAAAGAG
>NC_029780.3:93424673-93425269 GCF_000817695.3 Arachis duranensis
TGCAAATCACAATTATCAATAATTCAGCATAAACATGCATGAATTCTCATCCATGGATCAACATCCATATCAGCCGAATTCTCATCCATGGATCAACATCCATATCAGCCATTCGGGCTCACGGTTAAATCCATAACCAGCCAATATTCATAGCATACACAGCTATTCCGGCTCACGGTTCAATCCAGAACTAGCCAATTCATAAACAATTACAGCCCTTCGGCCAATGGCATAACAAGCACTTCCACCACCATCCTCCACATCTCACATAATCATCAATGATCCTCATTGATTATTCATTTTCCCTTGCTTCACTCGCAAGTTACCACATCCACTAGCTCCTTTTCTCATAGCTAGGCTTATCATAATGATTTAAGATATAAGTGGTGAGATCGGAGGCTTAGAAGTATGAAATTTGGCTTTTAAAACTCAAAAATCAACTTTGGGATGAAAACAGGCCCACGCGTACGCGCACTCCACGCGCACACGCGGATGGCCTAAAAGACTCATCGACGCGTAAGCGTCATGCACGCTAACGCGTGGATTGAAAACTAGCAAGTCGACGCGCACGCGTCAACCACGCGTACGCGTGAGTG
>NC_029780.3:93429505-93430080 GCF_000817695.3 Arachis duranensis
GAAACACCCGCTGTTAACAACATGATACCCTGACATTCGGTTCCGAAACAGTTCACCATCATCGAATTCAAGTAATAATTATTTACCACGACCGGCCCTTCAGTATCCTCCGGCATAAAGTACACCGACTTTGTAGAACAATCTAGCAGAACATGGTTCTTAGATAACCAGTCCAATCCCAAGATAAGATCAAGACCGATCATTGGTAAGCAGACTAAATTATGAACAAAATCACGCTGCTTGAACCTAAAGGAAACTTCCGGGCATCCTAGCCTAGTTACCATGGCTTCATGGGTAGCATTGTACACTCTTAGATCATAACCTAAAGTTACAATCTTCAGTCCTAACTCATGGGCTTTCTCAAATGCAATGAATGAATGTGATGTGATGTTCCCGAATCAAATAAAGCATTTAAAGTTTGTCCAGCCATTTCACAGTTACCTCGAATAAGTGTCTCAGATCCCTCAGCTCCTACAGCTGAGGTGGTGAATACCCGACAAGTCTGTTGTGCCTTTCCAGCACCTTGTTTCTGCTTCTCCAGACAATTTGCGGCTTTATGCCCCGCCTTTCCACAA
>NC_029780.3:93430168-93431179 GCF_000817695.3 Arachis duranensis
TGAGGCTGCTTCCCAAACTTCCTCCCTTGGGAGTTGTTGTTGTTGTTGGGCCTCCTAAAAGAGCTTCCTCTCTTAAAAGACATACCTCTAGGTGCAAAGCTCTTTCCTCGGTTCTGTGGGAATGATCCCTTTTGACTCCCTTTCTCAGCGGTTGCCCTCTTCACACACTCTTCAGCAACCCTACACTTGTTTACCAACTCGGAGAAAGTCCTAATCTCCATTGGTCCCACTGAACTGAAAATATCATTCTGGAGTCCTCCTTCATATTTAACACACTTCCATTCCTCATATCCCACCGGAGTACCTTAGCACATACGAGAGAACCTGAACAGCTCCTCAAACTTGTCAGTATACTCTGATATGGACATAGTACCCTGCTTCAGCTGTAACAATTCAAGTTCCTTGGCCGTCCTAGCAGAAGTCGGAAAGTACTTCTTATAGAACTCCTCTTGGAAGAAAGTCGGAAAGTACTTCTTATAGAACTCCTCTTAGAAGACATTCCAGGTGATATAGTCATCACCCTGCTGCAGAAGACGTCGGATACCTTGCCACCAATGTGACGCTTTACCGGTGAGCATATAGGTAGCGAACTCAACACACTGTCCTTCAGGTACCATTTGTGCTTGCAGTGCTCGCTCTATAGCCTGAAACCATGTATCAGCCTCAGTCGGGCTAGTAGTTCCCTTGAACTTAGGTGGGTTAACCTTCAAAAAGTTTGCCAGTGTCATCGGGCCCTGAACTCCACCTCCATCATTACCATGGTTATTCAACTGTTGACCAAGAGCCTCAGCAGTGGCTTACAGANGTATTACGACCTCTAAAATAAAAATTTAGTACGTATAGTAGTATGAATGATTGATTATAACTAGGAGCCTTTGTGGAAAAAGGGGTAAACAAAAATCGCAACTCAAATCGCAACACTCCGGTCGATAACGTAACGAACAAGGATAACCAACGCGTGATTATATATATACAAAGGAGTGTCAAAAACAGGAATATCAAGACTCAAAA
>NC_029780.3:93434935-93443427 GCF_000817695.3 Arachis duranensis
TCTAGTGTTTGGATCGTCCTCTCGGATTGACCATCTTTTTGAGGATGGTAAGCCGTGCTCAAGCTTAATCGTGTTCCAAAAGCTTTCTGAAATGCACCCCAAAACCTTGAAGTGAAACGAGGATCTCTATCAGAGATTATAGTAGCAGGTACACCATGAAGTCTCACAATCTCCTTTATGTATAACCGTGCTAGCTCCTCAAGGGTGTAAGTCATCCGAATGGGCAAAAAGTGAGCTGACTTCGTCAGTCGGTCCACAATCACCCAAATAGCATCAAAACCAGCCCTAGTCCTTGGCAATCCAGACACAAAGTCCATTGCAATACTTTCCCACTTCCATTGCGGAATCTCTAAAGGTTGCAACATCCCGGAAGGTCTTTGATGTTCAATCTTTACCTTTTGACAAGTTAAGCACTTTGATACATATTCCGCCACATCATTCTTCATACCCGGCCACCAGAACATTGCCTTTAAATCATGGTACATCTTAGTACTTCCCGGGTGAATGGAGAATCCGCTTTTGTGTGCCTCCTTTAAAATATCTTGCCTCAAAGTGCCCACATCCGGCACAATGATCCTACCCTTGAAAAATGAGTGTATATTTAACTTTCCTTGGGTGTAAAATGAGATTTTATGGGTGTAAAAATCAATGATTTGGGTGTATAATAGGTTGGGTGATTTAGGGTTTAGCATTTAAGGTTTAGGGTTTAAGGTTTAGTGTTTAGAATTTAGGTTTTTAGGGTTTAGGGTTTAGGGTTTAGGTTTTTAGGGTTAGGGTTTAGTGTTTATGGTTGAGGCTTTAGGGTTTAGGGTTTAGTGTTTAGGGTTTAGGGTTTAGGTTTTAGGTTTTTAAGGTTTAGTGTTTAGGGTTTATGGTTTAGGGTTTTTAGGGATAAATCATCAGTGGGAATAGATGTTTGGATGTATAATCAACATTCTTTGGGTGTAAAATGTCAGGTTATGTGTGTATATTTGGTTTGATGTTTTCCTTCATATTATAGTACCTATAAATCAGACATTTTCAATACACCAGAGAGAGTTTAATTATGGAAAATTTTTTTACTTATAATTGGATCAAATATATTTACAGCATGTGTTCAATTTCTTACAAGAGTATATAACAGTTATATTAATCAGTGTCAATATCATTAGAATTTATCTGACAAAAGGGACTCAATAACAATGAGGATGGTCTAGACAGTCTTATTGCATGACTTTCGCTAATGGCTTCAGCTTTGTCTTGATTCATTTCATGAAATAGAAGACATATATTTGTTCTTACATTTTTTCCAGCTTGTTTTTTGCCTTCCATTTTTACTGCAATGAAAAATACACCCATAGATATCAGTCAGATACACTCATAGATCAACCAGATACACACAAACCGATTTCATAAGTATTTGATGAGATCAGTTCAAAATGATGTTCAATTAACTCAAAACATCGATAAATATACAAGCTCAAGCAATATTACAATGTCAAGCAATATACAGCCAAGGACAAGCAGTATTAGAACAATTGCAACAATTGATTATATTAAATTATATGAGTTCAGAAATATACACCCAACAAATTACGCCATATACACCCAACAATCAACCATATACACCCAACATATTACGCCATATACACCCAACAAATTATGCAATATACACACAAAAATCAGTTAGGAGAAGAACTAGAACAAGAAGAATTGTAAAAGCTAGAACAAGATGAACGATAAAAACTTAGATCAGGCACGTACACCCAAACCAATTTCATAAGTATTTAATTAGATCAGTTCAAAATTATGTTCAATTCACTGAAACATGGATAAATATACAAGCTCAAGCAATATTACAATGTCAAGCAATATACATCCAAGAACAAGCAATTTTAGGACATTTGCAACAGTTGATTATATTACATAATATGGGTTCAGAAATATACACCCAATAAATTACGCCATATACACCCAACAATCAACCATATACACGCATACAAATTACTCCATATACACCCAACAAATTAAGCAATATACAGCAAAAAATCAGTTACGAGAAGAACTAGAACAAGAAGAACAGTAAAACCTAGAACCACTTTGAAGAACAGTAAAACCTAGAGAAACTTACAAGAAGAGTAAAACCTAGAATAAGAAGAACAGTAAAAACAGTGATATGAGATTTAGAACAAGAAGATCAGTAAAACCTAAAAGAACATAGAAGAACAGTAAAACCTAGTTCTTCGATTTCGAAATCAGAAAAAGAAATGTGAAAAATGTACAAGATGAGTAAAATAGTAACGTACCTTGAATAATATTTCTTTATTTTTTCTGGAGATTGTTGATGGAGAGTTTGATGAGTTTGGAAAACTCAGATTTATTTTGATGATGAACAAACATTATTGAAATGATTAATTGCAAAATTATTAATTATGATTTTCATATAACATGTGTTGATTAATAATTTTGCTATACAGGTGTTTATTATTGGGCTGAAAATAAAAAAGGAAAGTTGATGCAAGCCCAAACTAAAGTTGACATTCAGCATTAATATATCCTTTTATACGTATAGCTGAATTGATTGATATGTCACTTGGGCCAGTTTACTCTATCATTGCTACAAGCCCAATTTAAAATTATTGCTAAAGATCCAATGCTTGGTCCGAAAACCATTTGAGAAAGGAAGCAAAATTGATGCATGCCTCCAACGGATTCCATTTCTCACTTTAGGATGGATTTCAAATTTTAATTTGCTAAGCATTGGAAACATAAGTGAGAGAGAGAAATTGATTTGATTGCTTTAATGACCCTACACGCCACTCAGTAAAGGGAAGTAGGAAACTTGAGTACACTTTTATTCTTTCATTTTGCTACATTAATTATTAATCAAATCCATTGAATATCTTCTTTCTTCTCTCTCATTTCTTTCTTTCCTTTGGTCAATATCCAAGAAGCCATGGAAGCTACTTTAAGCTACCAAAAGGAAAGAAAAGCACGTCTTAAGACCATCATGATGATGGCAAGAAAACATAACAAAATAAAAGTATACTGTGGCTGAGATTTTCACCAAAAATAGTAAGATTTGGTGAGGTAATCTCGAGCTCTTCATACTAAAAAAGAAAGAAGAAGATTCGGCCAGCAAGGAGGAGATTCTTGGAGGCATGGCTTGTCTCTGATTCTGCTCAACCACCACAGGAAGTAGCTAGAGTGGCGAAGTGATGGAAGAGGCAGAGATTGGAGCAGATGAAGCCATCATCATCATGAAGCATCAAGGCCAAAAATTCATCTTGGAGAGCAAGCCAAGGATGGAGCGCTCGGATTGATGAAGTCTGATGACCAAGGAAGAACTAGAGGTATTTGCATGTTGGATTTTGCATGGGTTACCTCTTCTCTCTCTCTCTAGCCGAACTGGTTATGTGTGAAGGAAAAGAAGTTAAGCTTGGTTTTTATTTCAACTGTGAAGGCTTCTCCTCTCTATAAAAGGGGTGAACATTCATGGTTTGATTCAAGGAGTTAGAAGTAAGCAGTGAGAGTGCAAGGCACAGAATTCTCATAGCTACCTAAGCTTACATATTTTTTTCTCCTTCAATGTATTCTGTTTAGTATTTTTCTATTTAATTTTGTCATGTCTTGAATCTCATGGAAAAAGGCAAACAGTGAGGTTTGTATGAAAAAGCCATAGAGCGAAAAAATGCAGAGAGTGCAAAATTAAAAGAAAAAGCCATAGATGTCCCTATAGTTCCTTTGTTTATCTATGTTGTGTTTCATGATTCTGTGGGAATCCTCTTGTAAGTTGGGTTAGCACTTTACAGTTTGTAATCTGGATGATTATAGTGAAATTCTATCATTATTGTGATGGAGACTGGATGTAGACTGCATTGCACTTAGCAGTTGAACCAGGATATATTTGGGTGTAATTTTCTCTCTCTACTACTCCATTTCTATTTCTGCTGCACAGGATCTAAAACCAAAAATGTCTCGTGCCAAGTGACGAGACAAAAATAAAAGTCTCGTGGCTAGGGACGAGACAAAAACAGAAAAGTCTCCTCAAATACCAGAAAGTGTAATCAAGCGAAAAGGGGGCTAAGATTCAACCCCCATTCTCTTAGCTACTGAAATCATCAATTGGTATCAGAGCTTGGTCTCAAAGAGATCAAGCTTTGCAGCTTGGAGAAAATATCCTCATGGCAGAAAGTAGTGGCTCAAATCTGGTGTCCTATAACCTTACAGAAGGACAGTCAAGCAATAGACCGCCTCTTTTCAATGTGAAAAACTATACCTATTGGAAGGAGAGAATGAAGATCTTTGTGCAAGCAGTAGACTACAGACTATGGAAGATTATCCTGAAGGGTCCTCAATTTCCAATCAACACAAGTGCTGAAGGAGTAGTCACTCTTAAGCCTGAAGCAAGCTGGACCGAAGAAGATAGAAAGAAAGTAGAGCTAAATGCCAAAGCTGTAAATATGCTCAACTGTGCTATCAGCTTCGAGGAATACCGACGGGTGTCACGATGCACAACAGCAAAGGAAATCTGGGACAAACTGCAAATCACTCTTGAGGGAACCACCATTGTAAAGAAGATTCGGATAGACATGTTAAATAGGGAGTATCAAATGTTTTCAATGAAGGAAGGAGAATCCATTGATGAACTGTTCGAACGGTTCAACACCATCATTGTTGGCTTAGATGTAGTGGGAATAACACATTCTGATTCTGTGCTTGTGAGAAGAGTGATGAGATGTCTCACTAAAGAGTGGGAAACAAAAGCTTTAATTATTTCTGAGAGCAGTAACCTTGATTCCATGACATTTGATGATTTGAGAGGAAACCTACTTGTTTTTGAAAACACTTATTTGAAAAAAGAGTCAAAAAAGAAAGGAATTACTTTTTCTTCTGTAACTAACCCCCTGGATGATGAATCCAGTGATAACTCCTCTGAAAATGAAGTTGTGTTGTTTGCCAAAAAATTCAAGAAAATGATGAAGTTCAAAGGCAAAGGCAGCAGCTCAAGGAAAATGAAGAAAGACCTTAGCAAAGTAACTTGTTACAATTGCAAGGAATTGGGACACTTCAAATCTAACTGTCCCAAGTTAAAGAAGGAGGAGAAGCAAAAAAGGGGGAAGAAGAAGGGTCTGATGGCATCATGGGAAGACTTGGAAAATGACTCAGACAATGATGAAGAATCTGAGACCAAGTCACAGCCTTGTCTCATGGCAAATCATATAGATCAGGTATTCTTTCAAAATCCTGACACTGAAGACCTTCATCTTATGATAGACCACCTCTCTGAAAAAATAAGATGCTTTCTTCTTGATAATCAAGATCTTGAACAACAAATTACCATCCTTAAATCTGAAAATAATTTTCTAAAAGAAAAGCTAAGGGAGGCTGAAATTGCTTGTGATCTTGTGGAAGAAAATAAGCAGTTGAAAGCTCAACTTAGAAGTTGTGAAAGTGATCATTCGGTAGTTGCATATGTAAACTGTTTTAAGGAAAATGAAGAGTTGCTGAAAAAGGTTAAAAGTCTTGAAAATGACTTAGCCAAATTTACTCAAAGTTCTAAAAATCTAAATCAAATATTGGCTAGTCAAAAACCACTCTTTGATAAAGATGGTTTGGGGTTTTATAAATCTGATAAGAAACCTTCTTTTAAAGATAAAGCTTCATCATCCAATGACACAAGGTTTCAAGATCCCACCTAATTTAACAAAACAGCAACTCCAAGGTTTTGTAGGTTGTGTAACCGAAGCAGTCATTTTCCCGTTCAGTGTTTCTTTGGTGAAAGAATGATTGGTGATAAAGTTTACAAAGTTGTTTTTTATTACAATGATTTGGGACATAAGAGATGGTTTAACGTGAAAGGATCCAAGAAAATTTGGATACCTAAGGTCACTTGAGCTTATTTTATAGGTATGCCTAGCATCCAAGAGAAAGGAAAATATGTGGTACATGGACAGCAGATGCTCTAGGCATATGACCGTGAAGACAACCTTCTTCATAAAGCTTGATGAATATGATGGAGGACTTGTCACTTTCGGTGATGATGGTAAAGGAAAGATAGTGACCATTGGAAAAGTTGGTAAAAGCTTTTCATCTTGTATAAATGATGTTCTTCTTGTAAATGGTTTGAAACATAATTTACTTAGTGTAAGTCAATTATGTGATGTAGGATTTGAAGTGATATTTAGAAAATTTGTGTGTTTGGTTGTTTGTGAAAAAATTGAGGATATTCTTTTTGAAGCTAAAAGATGCAACAATATGTATGGATTAACTCTTGAGGACTTGAAAGAACAAAATGTAACATGTTTTACTTCTCTTGAATATGAAAAATGGCTATGGCATAGAAAGTCGGGTCATGCTAGCATGTACCAAATTTCCATTAGAGATGTTACACATTGATCTTTTTGGTCCAACAAGAACTCAAAGTCTAGGAGGTAAACACTATGGTTTGGTAGTGGTAGATGATTACTCTAGATTTGGTTGGGTTCTTTTTCTTGCTCATAAAAATGATGCTTTTCATGCTTTCTCAACTCTTTGCAAGAAAATTCAAAATGAAAAGGATTTAAAGTGGCCCATTTGAGAAGTGATC
The DNA here is from genome assembly GCF_000817695.3 of Arachis duranensis. Classification (NCBI taxonomy): domain Eukaryota; kingdom Viridiplantae; phylum Streptophyta; class Magnoliopsida; order Fabales; family Fabaceae; genus Arachis; species Arachis duranensis. The sequence goes on from NC_029780.3 coordinate 93,441,504, forward strand.
ACGGAAAAGAATTTGAAAACCAACACTTTGAAAAATTCGGTGATGACTTTGGAATTACTCATAATTTTTCATGTCCTAAAACACCTCAACAAAATGGGGTTGTTGAAAGAAGGAATAGAAGCCTTCAAGAAATAACTAGGGCTATGCTATGTGAGAATGAGGTTCCTAAATTTCTATGGGCTGAAGCTGTAAATATAACATCCTATATTTTAAATAGGAAAATAATTAGAAAAGGGTTGAAAAGAACTCCTTATGAGCTATGGAAAGGAACCCCTCCAAATCTTAAGTACTTTCATGTTTTTGGATGCAAATATTTTGTGCTTAACAATAAAGAAAATCTTGGCAAGTTTGATCCAAAATCTTATGAAGGAATGTTTGTTGGATACTCTACCACTAGCAAGGCCTATAGGATTTATCTCAAAGATCATAGAACCATAGAGGAATCCATACATGTTACTTTTTGTGATTCTAATTTAATTCCCAGTACTGTGATAGATAATGATTCAGATTGTCAAGAAGCTGGAACAAGCAAAGAAAATTCCAAGTTTGCCCAAAATGAAGAATCTGCCAGTCCAGTTTTGTCTCGTCAAAATGGAGGAGACATTTCTATTTTGTCTCCTAAGCCAGCAAGAGAAATTGAAACAGTGAGACCCACAGAAGTTCATCAAAGCTCAACACCACAAAGGGAGCCTAGAGAATGGAAGTCTATGAGGGGTTATCCTCATGACTTTATCATTGGTGATCCCTCTCAAGGTGTAACAATAAGATCCTCAACCAAAAGGCAATCCGAACAAAGCAATTTTGTACTCTTGTCACAAATGGAGCCCAACAATGTCAAACAAGCTCTTGAATATCCATCATGGGTGAAAGCCATGCAAGAAGAGCTTGCTCAATTCGACAAGAATGAGGTTTGGACACTAGTACCTCATCCGGATGGTAAGAAAGTTACGGTACTAAGGGGGTGTTTAAAAATAAACTTGGTGAGGATGGACAAGTTGTTTGTAACAAGGCTAGATTAGTGGCCCAAGGTTACGACCAAGAAGAGGGTATAGATTTTGATGAATCTTTTACTCCGGTAGCTAGAATGGAAGCAATTAGGTTGCTTCTTGCCTATGCTGCCTGATGAGCGGATAATTTGTACGCTTTTTGGCATTGTTTTTAGTATGTTTTTAGTATGTTTTAGTTAGTTTTTACTATATTTTTATTAGTTTTTAGTTAAAATTCACTTTTTTGGACTTTACTATGAGTTTTTGTGTTTTTCTGTGATTTCAGGTATTTTCTGGCTGAAATTGAGGAACCTGAGCAAAAATCTGATTCAGAGGCTGAGAAGGACTGCAGATGCTGTTGGATTCTGACCTCCCTAAACTCGGAGTGGATTTTCTGGAGCTACAGAAGCCCAATTGGCGCGCTCTCAACTGCGTTGGAAAGTAGACATCCTAGGCTTTCCAGCAATGTATAATAGTCCATACTTTGCTCGAGATTTGATGGCCCAAACCGGCGTTCCAAATCAGCTCAAAACTGCCCAGCGTTAAACGCCGGAACTGGCACAAGAATGGGAGTTAAACGCCCAAACTGGCACAAAAACTGGCGTTTAACTCCAAGAAGAGTCTCTACACGAAAATGCTTCAATGCTCAGCCCAAGAACACACCAAGTGGGTCCGGAAATGGATTTTTATGTCATTTACTCATTTCTGTAAACCCTAGGCTACTAGTTCTCTATAAATAGGACCTTTTGCTATTGTATTTTCATCTTTAGATCTTTGAATCTTTTGATCACGTTTTAGGGGCTGGCCATTCGGCCATGCCTAGACCTTGTTCTTATGTATTTTTAACCGGTGGAGCTTCTACACACCATAGATTAAGGTGTGGAGCTCTGCTGTACCTCGAGTATTAATGCAATTACTATTGTTCTTCTATTCAATTC
>NC_029780.3:93443446-93446344 GCF_000817695.3 Arachis duranensis
AAGATATCACTTGTTCTTCAACTTGATGAATGTGATGATCCGTGACACTCATCATCATTCTCACCTATGAACGTGTGCCTGACAACCACCTCCGTTCTACCTTAGATTGAGTGGATATCTCTTGGATTCCTTAATCGGAATCTTCGTGGTATAAGCTAGAATTGATGGCGGCATTCAAGAGAATCCAGAAGGTCTAAAACTTGTCTGTGGTATTCTGAGTAGGATTCAAGGATTGAATGACTGTGACAAGCTTCAAACTCGCGATTGTGGGCCGTTAGTGATAGATGCAAAAGAATCACTGGATTTTATTCTGACATGATCGAGAACCGACAGCTGAAAAGCCGTGCTGTGACAGAGCGCGTTGAACATTTTCACTGAGAGGATGGGAGGTAGCCATTGACAACGGTGAAACCCGTGACAGGGTGCGTAGAACATTTTCACTGAGAGGATGGGAGGTAGCCACTGACAATGGTGAAACCCTACATACAGCTTGCCATGGAAAGGAGTAAGAAGGATTGGATGAAGACAGTAGGAAAGCAGAGAGACGGAAGGGACAAAGCATCTCCATACGCTTATCTGAAATTCTCACCAATGAATTACATAAGTATCTCTATCTTTATTTATGCTTTATTCATAAATCATCTATAACCATTTGAATCTGCCTGACTGAGATTTACAAGATGACCATAGCTTGCTTCATACCAACAATCTCCGTGGGATCGACCCTTATTCGTGTAAGGTTTATTACTTTGACGACCCAGTGCACTTGCTGGTTAGTTGTGCGAAGTTGTGATAAAGAGTTGAGATTAAAATTGTGCGTACCATGTTGATGGCGCCATTGATGATCACAATTTCGTGCACCACTGCCCATAAGGAGTTCAAAATGTTTCAAATGGATGTTAAATGTGCTTTTCTTAATGGCTTTATTGATAGAGAAGTGTATGTGGCTCAACCCCCCGGTTTTGAACATAAGAATTTTCCAAATCATGTTTTCAAACTTTCAAAGGCTCTTTATGGCCTTAGGCAAGCTCCAAGAGCTTGGTATGAAAGGCTTAGTGCCTTCCTATTAGAAAATCAATTTCAAAGGGGTGCCACAGACATAACTTTATTCATTAAAGCATCTAATGATGATATTCTCCTAGTTCAAGTTTATGTGGATGACATTGTGTTTGGATCGGCCAATGAGTCCTCGTGTGAAGAGTTTGGAAAACTCATGACTTGTGAGTTTGAGATGAGTTTAATGGGAGAGCTTACTTTCTTTCTTGGCCTCCAAATTAAACAAACTCCTAGTGGTACCTTTATTCACCAAGGCAAGTATGCAAAAGAATTGATAAAGAAATTTGGCTTAGAAAATTCCAAATCAATGGGAACACCAATGCATCCTAATACTAAACTTGATAAAGATGATGATGGCCTAGATGTGGATGAGACACGGTATAGGGGAATGATTGGTTCACTAATGTATCTTACATCCTCTAGACCGGATATTGTTCAAAGTGTGGGTGTATGTTCAAGATTTCAATCTCACCCAAAATAATCCCATATTTCGGCTGTTAAGCGCATCATTAGATACATTAAGGGAACGAGTGATTATGGCTTGTGGTATCCAAAATCTGATGATTTTTGTGCAGTAGGGTTTTATGATGCAGATTATGCGGGAGATAGAGTGGATAGAAGGAGCACCTCCGGCATGTGTTACTTCCTTGGAAGCTCACTCAACATGTGGTCAAGCAAGAAACAAGCCACAGTAGCTCTATCCACAGCTGAAGCAGAATACATATCCGCTTCTGCATGTTGCTCACAATTAATTTGGTTAAAAACACAGTTGGAAGATTACAAATTAAGGATCAATAGTATACCATTATTTTGTGATAACATGAGTGCCATAAATATTTCAAAAAATCCTGTTTTGCACTCAAGAACAAAGCACATTGAGATTAAATATCATTTTATTAGAGAACATATGCAAAAGGGTACTATTGATATTCAATTTGTAAAATCTGAAGATTAACTTGCTGACATTTTTACAAAACCCCTCTGTGAAGACAGATTCTGATCATTAAGAAAAAGTTTGGGAATGATTGATCTTGTTTCTATTGATAATTTGTGAAATTCTGATTCTGCCCAGTTTTGTTTCGTAGGAATGGATGGGATAAAAACAAGAATGATGGAAGGGATGTGATTGGTGCACGAAATTGCAATCACACTTTTGCAATTCCGAACAACTAACCAGCAAGTGCACTGGGTCGTCCAAGTAATACCTTACGTGAGTAAGGGTCGATCCCACGGAGATTGTCGGCTTGAAGCAAGCTATGGTTATCTTGTAACTCTTAGTCAGGATATCAATAATTATCAGGGTTGATTGTAAAAAGCAAAAGTACATGAAATAAGTACTTGTTTTGCAGTAATGGAGAACAGGTTGAGGTTTTGGAGATGCTCTATCTTCTGAATCTCTGCTTTCCTACTTTCTTCTTCAAGCACTCAAGGCTCCTTCCATGGCAAGCTGTATGTAGGGTTTCACCGTTGTCAATGGCTACCTCCCATCCTCTCAGTGAAAATGTTCAACGCACCCTGTCATGGCACGGCTATTCATCTGTCAGTTCTCAATCAGGTTGGAATAGAATCCAGTGATTCTTTTGCATCTGTCACTAACGCCCAGCCTTCAGGAGTATGAAGCTCGTCACAGTCATTCAATCCTTGAATCCTACTCAGAATACCACAGACAAGGTTTAAACCTTCCGGATTCTCTTGAATGCCGCCATCAATTCTAGCTTATACCACGAAGATTCTGATTAAGGAATCCAAGAGATATCTACTCAATCTAAGGTAGAACGGAGGTGGTTGTCAGGCACACGTTCATAGTTGAGAATGATGATGAGTGTCACGGATCATCACATT
>NC_029780.3:93446508-93449934 GCF_000817695.3 Arachis duranensis
TTGTTAATAAAATCATCTTTATTTTAAAAAACAAGTCACATAATTTGAGCATATATACGAAATTGTAAAATAAAATAAATAAAGTTAATAACTCAAAAAAATAAAAACAAAAAATGAAAAAAAAATGTTTAAAAATTTTATAATTATTAATTTTATAATAGTAACCACTATTTTATTTAATAAAAAAAAGAAAAATATAAAGCTTCGGCCCGGCGGACCGGCCCGCCCCGCTCCGCCAAAACCCGCCAATTTGGTGGTGCGGGTTTGGCGGGTTTTCTTAATTTGGCGGGTTCGAAATCCTAGCCCGACCCGCCTTTTTTAGCGGGTTTTGCGGATCGGCCCGGCGGGTTCGACCCGTTTTGCCACCCCTAGTCACGGATCATCACATTAATCAAGTTTAGGAACAAGTGATATCTTAGAATAAAAGCAAGCATGATTGAATGAAAAACAGTAGTAATTGCATTAATCCATCAAGACACAGCAGAGCTCCTCACCCCCAACCATGGGGTTTAGAGACTCATGCTGTAGAAGATACAATGAGAAACGTGTAAAGTGTCATGAGGTACAGATACCATGTCAAAAGATCCTATTAATAGTGAACTAGTAACCTAGGGTATACAGAAATGAGTAAATGACGTAAAAATCTACTTCTGGGTCCACTTAGTGCGTGCTTGGGCTGAGCATTGAAGTTTTCATGTGTAGAGACATTTTCTGGAGTTAAACGCCAGCTTTTATGCCAGTTTGGGCGTTTAACTCCAATTTTTATGCCAGTTCCAGCGTTAAACGCTGGGAATTCTGAAGCTGATTGCAACGCCAGTTTGGGCCATCAAATCTCGGGCAAAGTATGGACTATTATACATTGCTGGAAAGCCCAGGATGTCTACTTTCCAACGCTGTTGAGAGAGTGCCAATTGGGCTTTTGTAGCTCTAGAAAATCCACTTCGAGTGCAGGGAGGTCAGAATCCAACAGTTGCAGTCCTTTTTAGCCTCTGAATCAGATTTTTGCTCAGGACCCTCAATTTCGGCCAGAAAATACCTGAAATCACAGAAAAACACACAAACTCATAGTAAAGTCCAGAAAAGTGAATTTTAACTAAAAACTAATAAAATTATACTAAAAACTAACTAAAACACACTAAAAACATACTGAAAACAATGCCAAAAAGCGTATAAATTATCCGCTCATCACAACACCAAACTTAAATTGTTGCTTGTCCCCAAGCAACTGAAAATCAAAATAGAATAAAAAAGAAGAGAATATACTATAGACTCCAAAATATTAAAGAAACTTAGCTCCAAGATCACACAGGGCTGTCTTGATTTAATGTGCATGGTAAAGCTTCCTGGATCTTGAAGCTTTTCTGGTAAGCTTTTTAGAATGACTGCACTGCATTCTTCAGTGAGAAATACTTTTTCAGTCTCTCTCCAATCCTTCTTATGGCTTAAGATCTCTTTCATGAACTTAGCATAAGAAGGTATTTGCTCAAGTGCCTCTGCAAACGGAATCTTTATTTCAAGAGTCCTTAGATAGTCTACAAAGCGAGCAAAATTTCAAGAGTCCTTAGATAGTCTGCATAGCGGGCAAATTGCTTATCCTGTTCTGCTTGGCGGAGTTTTTGAGGATAAGGCATCTTGGCTTTATATTCTTCAACCTTAGTTGCTGCAGGTTTATTCCTTACAGAAGTGGTTGAAGAAGCCTTTTTAGAGGGATTACTGTCAGCACTCTCAGGTGTCTGATCCTCCCTTGGCGTCTGAACGCCAGGATTGGGTGAAGATTGGGCGTTTAACGCCAATTTCTCTCCCTTTTCTGGCGTTTGAACGCCAGAACTGGGCAGGGAATGGGCGTTTAACGCCAGCTTTCCCCCCTTTTCTGGCGTTTGAACGCCAAAAGTATTCCTCTCTGGGCTCTTACTGTCCTCAGAGGGATTTTGGACAGTGGTTTGGTTATCCTCTGTCAATTGTTCTTTATTTGGCTTTTTGCTACTTTGAGCAGTGTTATTCAATGTCTTCCCACTCCTCAGTTGACCTGCTTGACATTCTTCTGTTATCTGTTTAGATATCTGCTGTTTTGCCTGATTCAACTGCAATTCTATGTTCTTGTTAGCAATTTTAGTTTCTTGGAGCATCTCTTTAAATTCTGCTAACTGTTTTGTCATCAGGTGTAATTGCTGAGTAAGCTCAATCATCTGTTCTTGGGGATTAGGAGCAGTGGCTGCTGCCATGACTTCCTCTTTTGCAGAGAACTCATTGCTAGAGTACAAATATTGATTTCTAGCAACAGTGTCTATAAGCTCTTGAGCCTCTTCAATTGTCTTCCTCATGTGTATAGATTCACCAGCTGAGTGGTCTAAAGACATCTGAGCTTTTTCTGTAAGCCCATAGTAGAAGATGTCTAACTGTACCCACTCTGAAAACATTTCAGAGGGGCATTTTCTTAGCATACCTCTATACCTCTCCCAGGCATTGTAAAGGGATTCATTATCCTCTTGTTTAAAGCCTTGGATGTCCAGCCTTAGCTGTGTCATCCTCTTTGGAGGGTAAAATTGATTCAGGAATTTGTCTGATAACTGTTTCCATGTCTTTATGCTTGCTGTAGTTTGGTTATTCAACCACCTCTTAGCTTGATCTTTTACAGCAAATGGAAACAGTAATAGTCTGTAGACATCCTGATCCACCTCTTTATCACGCACTGTGTCAGCAATTTGTAAGAACTGTGCCAGAAACTCAGCAGGTTCTTCCTATGGAAGACTGGAATACTGGCAATTTTGCTGCACCATGATAATGAGTTGAGGATTTAGCTCAAAGCTGCTTGCTTTGATGGGAGGTATACAGATGCTACTCCCTTATGCAGCTGTAATGGGGTTAGCATATGACCCCAGAGTCCTTCTGGACTGCTCAATTCCACTTGAGTCCATGATGGATAAATGGAATATGATATGAATTCACAAGTAAAAAATATATATATTTTTTGAATTGACCGAAAAAAATAAAATAAAACAAAAGGAAAACAAAATAAATTTTCGAAAACTAAAAGAAAATAAGATCAAAACAAATTGAAAACTAAATCAATTAATTAGTTAAAAAAATTTTGGAATTAGCAATAGAAAAGATATGATTGAAAATTATTTTGAAAAAGATTTGATTTTTTTTTTGAAATGAGGAAAGAGAAAAACAACAAAATGACACCAAACTTAAAATTTTTAGAAAATCAGACATAAATTTTCGAAAACTCAAGGGAAAACAAAAAGAGGACACCAAACTTAGAATTTTTAAAGATCAAAAAGGGACTAAGGACATGGAAATTCGAAAAATTAAAAGAAAACAAAAGCATGCAATTGACACCAAACTTAAAATATGAGACTAGACTCAACTAAAAGATTCTAAACCAACAAAAATAAAACAGTCCTAATCTAAGCAACAAGATAA
>NC_029780.3:93450089-93456323 GCF_000817695.3 Arachis duranensis
GCTCCTTCCATGGCAAGCTGTATGTAGGGTTTCACTGTTGTCAATGGCTACCTCCCATCCTCTCAGTGAAAATGTTCAACGCACCCTGTCACGGCACGGCTATTCATCTGTCGGTTCTCAATCAGGTTGGAATGGAATCCAGTGATTCTTTTGCGTTTGTCACTAACGCCCAGCCTTCAGGAGTTTGAAGCTTATCACAGTCATTTAATCATTGAATCCTACTCAGAATACCACAGACAAGGTTTAGACCTTCCGGATTCTCTTGAATGCCACCATCAGTTCTAGCTTATACCACGAAGATTCTGATTAAGGAATCCAAGAGATATCTACTCAATCTAAGGTAGAACGGAGGTGGTTGTCAGGCACACGTTCACAGGTGAGAATGATGATGAGTGTCACGGATCATCACATTCATCAAGTTTAGGAACAAGTGATATCTTAGAATAAAAGCAAGCGTGATTGAATGAAAAACAGTAGTAATTGCATTAATCCATCAAGACACAGCAGAGCTCCTCACCCCCAACCATGGGGTTTAGAGACTCATGCTGTAGAAGATACAATGAGAAATGTGTAAAGTGCCATGAGGTACAGATACCATGTCAAAAGATCCTATTAATAGTGAACTAGTAACCTAGGGTATACAGAAATGAGTAAATGACGTAAAAATCCACTTCTGGGTCTACTTAGTGTGTGCTTGGGCTGAGCATTGAAGTTTTCATGTGTAGAGACATTTTCTGGAGTTAAACGCCAGCTTTTATGCCAGTTTGGGCGTTTAACTCCAATTTTTATGCCAGTTCCAGCGTTAAACGCTGGGAATTCTGAAGCTGATTTGCAACGCCGGTTTGGGCCATCAAATCTCGGACAAAGTATGAACTATTATACATTGCTGGAAAGCCCAGGATGTCTACTTTCCAACACCGTTGAGAGTGTACCAATTGGGCTTCTGTAGCTCCAGAAAATTCACTTCGAGTGCAGGGAGGTCAGAATCCAACAGCATCTGCAGTCCTTTTCAGCCTCTGAATCAGATTTTTGCTCAGGACCCTCAATTTCAGCCAGAAAATACCTGAAATCACAGAAAAACATACAAACTCATAGTAAAGTCCAGAAAAGTGAATTTTAACTAAAAACTAATAAAATTATACTAAAAACTAACTAAAACACACTAAAAACATACTGAAAACAATGCCAAAAAGCGTATAAATTATCCGCTCATCAGTGATCAAGGGGGAGGCTGCGCAGATTTTAATTCTAGTGGGCCACACAAAATTTCCTTGACCCCACTCTGACCGTTTTGTTAGTTTTCCTCTATGAAGATTAAAATCTCTCTTTGTTGTCTTATCAAATCTTATTGGAAGTGGTTATTGTCAAATCAAATCTTTCTCTCCACCTAATCTCTTGATTCTAGGAAACCACCTTTCATTTTATTTCAAAAAAAAAAAAAAGAGAAACCTCTTGGTTAATAACCGCGCCATAATGGTCATTAACTTCCTCCACTATCTCTTTCCAATCAACATTTAATGCCCTCTAACCCCCCTCCACCCACCTCACTTTCGGCCATCACTTCTTCTTCCATCCCCATTCTTTCTCTTCACCATGAAAAAGAAAACAGCACTAAGAAGGAGTGCCCAAACCCCCATTTCAAAAAATCCACCATTTTCATCACCTCAAACTCACATCCATATTCTCCTTCATTCCACATCCTCTTCTACTCATACTCCTCCCTCCAAAAAGACCGAAACTATGCACCGGAAAGTCATTGCTCAGAAAACTTCAGGGAGAAGAAAGACAGGAAAGACCAAGCAACAAAGTGTTGAAGAAGATGAAGAGGAATCACACACTTCGCCCCCTCCATCACCACACAAAAAGTCCACTCCACATGCATCCGGAAAAAGCTCTCAGAAGACGAAAAGTTTTGTGTTACATGATACAAGAGAACCTGCAAATTTGGAATCACTGGATTTCAAGAACAAATTTCACAAAACTGACTCACATTTTGATCCCTCTCGGTTCTACTCTTGTGCCTTCTATGAATTCCACAAAGAGGTTTTGCAAAAACGTCATCTTTGCCCATCATACTTGGTGAATCTTGAAAATCTGACTGCTAAAGGAATACACTTTTCTTCTCTGTTCGATGCCCTGAAGTGGACCCCATTGGTTCAAATTCAGAAACTTGTCTACCCGGGGCTGGTCCGAAAATTCTATGCGAATATGCATTTGATAGATGGCTCAATTCATTCTTACGTCAAGCGTGTTTACATGACTTTTAATCCTCAAACCATAAGTGTTTCTCTTGGGTACGAGGATGAAGGACCAAAAGTTTACATGACTGATAAATGGGATGATTAGGTTGGAGTCGCACAGCAAACTGTCTTGCAACACATATGTGCAAATCTTTCTGGATTAGATGGATTAATCCCAACTCATAAAGTACTCGGTCCTGAGAACTCACTACTGCACCAGATCATTGGTGCACGAAATTGCAATCACACTTTTACAATTCCGCACAACTAACCAGCAAGTGCACTGGGTCGTCCAAGTAATACCTTACGTGAGTAAGGGTCGATCCCACGGAGATTGTCGGCTTGAAGCAAGCTATGGTTATCTTGTAACTCTTAGTCAGGATATCAATAATTATCAGGGTTGATTGTAAAAAGCAAAAGAACATGAAATAAGTACTTGTTTTGCAGTAATGGGGAACAGGTTGAGGTTTTGGAGATGCTCTATCTTCTGAACCTCTGCTTTCCTACTGTCTTCTTCTTCAAGCACGCAAGGCTCCTTCCATGGCAAGCTGTATGTAGGGTTTCACTGTTGTCAATGGCTACCTCCCATCCTCTCAGTGAAAATGTTCAACGCATTCTGTTTCTTCTTCAAGCACGCAAGGCTCCTTCCATGGCAAGCTGTATGTAGGGTTTCACTGTTGTCAATGGTTACCTCCCATCCTCTCAGTGAAAATGTTCAACGCACCCTGTCACGGCACGGCTAATCATCTGTCGGTTCTCGATCATGTCGGAATAGAATCCAGTGATTCTTTTGCGTCTGTCACTAACGCCCTGCCTTCAGAAGTTTGAAGCTCGTCACAGTCATTCAATCATTGAATCCTACTCAGAATACCACAAACAAGGTTTAGACCTTCCGGATTCTCTTGAATGCCGCCATCAATTCTAGCTTATACCACGAAGATTCTGATTAAGGAATTCAAGAGATATTCACTCAATCTAAAGTAGAATGGAGGTGGTTGTCAGACACACGTTCATAGGCGAGAATGATGATGAGTGTCACGGATCATCACATTCATCAGGTTGAAGAACAAGTGATATCTTAGAATAGAAGCAAGCGTGATTGAATGAAAAACAGTAGTAATTGCATTAATCCATCAAGAAATAGCAAAGCTCCTCACCCCCAACCATGGGGTTTAGAGACTCATGCTGTGGAAAATACAATGAGAAATGTGTAAAGTGTCATGAGGTCCAGATACAATGTCAAAAGATCCTATTAATAGTGAACTAGTAACCTAGGGTATACAGAAATGAGTAAATGACGTAAAAATCCACTTCTGGGTCCACTTAGTGTGTGCTTGGGCTGTGCATTAAAGCTTTCATGTGTAGAGACTTTTTCTGGAGTTAAACGCCAGCTTTTATGCCAGTTTGGGCGTTTAACTCCAATTTTTGTGCCAGTTCCAGCGTTAAACACTGGGAATTCTGAAGCTGATTTGCAACGCCGGTTTGGGCCATCAAATCTCGGGCAAAGCCCAAGATGTCTACTTTCCAAAGCCATTGAGAGCGCGCCAATTGGGCTTCTGTAGCTCCAGAAAATCTACTTCGAGTGTAGGGAGGTCAGAATCTAATAGCATCTGCAGTCCTTTTCAGCCTCTGAATCAGATTTTTGCTCAGGACCCTCAATTTCAGCCAGAAAATACCTAAAATCACAGAAAAACACACAAACTCATAGTAAAGTCCAGAAAAGTGAATTTTAACTAAAAACTAATAAAAATATAGTAAAACTAATTAAAACATACTAAAAACATACTGAAAACAATGCCAAAAAGCGTATAAATTATCCGCTCATCACAACACCAAACTTAAATTGTTGCTTGTCTCCAAGCAACTGAAAATCAAAATAGAATAAAAAGAAGAGAATATACTATAGACTCCAAAATATCAAAGAAACTTAGCTCCAATTAGATGAGCGGGAGCTTTTTGCTTCCGAACAGTTTTGGCATCTCGCTTTATCCTTTGAAGTTCAGAATGATTGGCATCTATAGGAACTCAGAACTCAGATAGTGTTATTGATTCTCCTAGTTAAGTATAATGATTCTTGAACATATCTATTTTATGAGTCTTGGCTGTGGCCCAAAGCACTCTGTCTTCCAGTATTACCACTGGATACATACATGCCACAGACACATACTTGGGTGAACCTTTTCAGATTGTGACTCAGCTTTGCTAGAGTCCCCAATTAGAGGTGTCCAGGGTTCTTAAGCACACTCTTTTTGCCTTGGATGACAACTTTATTTCTTCTTCTTTTTTTTCGTTCTTTTTTTCGTTTTTTTGTATTTTGTGATTAAAGCACTTTTCATTTAAGAGAGGTGATGGATTCATAGGACATTCATAGCTTTAAGGCATAGACACTAAGATACTAATGATCATGTAGTGAAGACACAAACATAGTTAGAACATCAAGCATAGAAATCGAAAAACATAATAATAAGAACAAGGAAATTAAGGAACGGGTCCACCTTAGTGATGATGGCTAGTTCTCCTTCTTGAAGATCCTATGGAGTGCTTTTACTCCTCAATGTCTCTTCCTTGCCTTTGTTGCTCCTCTCTCATGATTCTTTGATCTTCTTTAATTTCATGGAGGAGGATGGAATGTTCTTGGTGCTCCACCCTTAGTTGTCCCATGTTGGAACTCAATTCTCCTAGGGAGGTGTTGATTTGCTCCCAATAGTTTTGTGGAAGAAAGTGCATCCCTTGAGGCATCTCAGGGATTTCATGATGAGGAATTTGCTCAAGCTTTTGTTTGCTCCGTCCTTTTTTCAGTGATGAGCTTTTGAGATGAATCTCTCCATCTTCCATGACTCAGAGGTGGAAGCTTTTGCCTTCTTTTTTCTCTTTCTAGAGGTTTCTCCGGCCTTAGATGCCATAAATGGTTATGAAAAAACAAAAAGCAATGCTTTTACCACACCAAACTTAGAAGGTTTGCTCGTCCTCGAGAAAAAGAAGAAAGAAAGGAGTAGAAGAAGACGAAAATGGAGGAGATGGAGAAGTAGTGTGTATGATGTGTAAAAATGAGGGGGGAAGATGGGTTTATAGAGGGGTGGAGAGAGGGGTAGGGTAGGTGGGGTTTTATGAAGGATGGATGTGAGTGGTGAAGAGAATGGTGGGATTTGATAGGTGAGGGGTTTTTTGGGAAAGAGGTATTGAGGTGATTGGTGAATGGGTAAAGAAGAGAGAGAGTGGTGGGGTAGGTGGGGATCCTGTGGGGTCCACAGATCCTGAGGTGTCAAGGATAATTCATCCCTGCACCAAGTGGCGAGCAAATATGCTCCTTCTGCCAATCCTGGCGTTAAACGCCGGGCTGGTGCCCATTTCTGGCGTTTAACGCCAGCTTGGTGCCCATTCCTGGCGTTAAACGCCAGTCTGGTGCCCCTTTCTGGCGTTAAATGCCCAGAATGGTGCCAGACTGGGCGTTAAACGCCCATTTACTGCCCTTACTAGCGTTTAAACGCCAGCGAGTTTTCCTCCAGGGTGTGCTGTTTTTCTTTCTGTTTTTCATTCTGTTTTTACTTTTTCAATTGATTTTGTGACTTTCCATGATCATCAACCTATAGAAAACATAGAATAACAACATGATCATCAACCTACAGAAAACATAAAATAACAAAGGAAAATAATAAATATAACATTGGGTTGCCTCCCAACAAGCGCTTCTTTAATGTCATTAGCTTGATAGAGGACTCTCATGGAGCCTCAGAAATGCTCAGAGCCATGTTGGAACCTCCCAACACCAAACTTAGAGTTTGAATGTGGGGGTTCAACACCAAACTTAGAAGTTGGTTGTGGCCTCCCAACACCAAACTTAGAATTTGGCTGTGGGGGCTCTGTTTGACTCTATTTTGAGAGAAGCTCTTCATGCTTCCTTTCCATGGTTACAGAAGGAGAACCTTGAGTCTTATGGTTTGCACTGTCTGCAAGCCACGGAGCTTCCTGAATAGCAAATAATTGCTCATCTGGT
>NC_029780.3:93456443-93457035 GCF_000817695.3 Arachis duranensis
TCCCTTTTCTGTCTCTTATTTCTATATCAAACTCTTGCAGAAGCAACACCCATCTTATGAGCCTGGGTTTTGAATCCTGCTTTGTGAGTAGATATTTAAGAGCAGCATGGTCAGTGTACACAATCACTTTTGATCATACTAAATAAGATCTGAACTTGTCAATGGCATAAACCACTGCAAGTAACTCCTTTTCTGTGGTTGTGTAGTTCTTCTGTGCATCATTTAGAATACGGCTGCCATAATAAATGACATGCAAAAGCTTACCATGCCTTTGTCCCAATACTGCACCAATGGAATGGTCACTGGCATCACACATTAGTTCAAATGGTAATATCCAGTCTGGTGCAGAGATGACTGGTGCTGTGACCAGCTTAGCTTTCAGAGTCTCAAACGCCTGCAGACACTCATTATCAAAAATAAATGGAGTGTCAGCAGCTAGCAGATTACTCAGAGGTTTGACAATTTTTGAAAAATCCCTTATAAACCTTCTGTAGAATCCTGCATGCACCAGAAAGCTTCTGATTGCCTTAACAGTGGCAGGTGGTGGTAATTTTTCAATTACCTCTACCTTTGCCTTATCCACCTCTATTCC
>NC_029780.3:93460699-93487866 GCF_000817695.3 Arachis duranensis
CACGTTCATAGGTGAGAATGATGATGAGTGTCACGGATCATCACATTCATCAGGTTGAAGAACAAGTGATATCTTAGAATAAAAGCAAGCGTGATTGAATGAAAAACAGTAGTAATTGCATTAATCCATCAAGAAACAGCAGAGCTCCTCACCCCCAACCATGGGGTTTAGAGACTCATGCTGTAGAAAATACAATGAGAAACGTGTAAAGTGTCATAAGGTCCAGATACAATGTCAAAAGATCCTATTAATAGTGAACTAGTAACCTAGGGTATAGAGCTCCAGAAAATCCACTTCGAGTGAAGGGAGGTCAGAATCCAACAGCATCTGCAGTCCTTTTCAGCCTCTGAATCAGATTTTTGCTCAGGACCCTCAATTTCAGCCAGAAAATACCTGAAATCACAGAAAAACACACAAACTCATAGTAAAGTCCAGAAAAGTGAATTTTAACTAAAAACTAATAAAAATATAGTAAAAACTAATTAAAACATACTAAAAACATACTGAAAACAATGCCAAAAAGCGTATAAATTATCCGCTCATCAATCATCACTCACATCCTAACTCCACAAAGTGGTTCTCACCATAGAGTAACCGTTTTTGACTCCATTATTCTCTTTGCCCTTGTT
This sequence comes from Arachis duranensis, assembly GCF_000817695.3. Taxonomy (NCBI): domain Eukaryota; kingdom Viridiplantae; phylum Streptophyta; class Magnoliopsida; order Fabales; family Fabaceae; genus Arachis; species Arachis duranensis. The sequence continues at coordinate 93,461,329 of NC_029780.3, forward strand.
ACTTCATCTCCAATTTCTTTTGCTTATGTTATGATACCTCATATGTGGGAAGCAGTTAAAAGTGCTAAAAAGACTAATCTTCCTTATGAAATGTTTCTCACATGTATCTTTGAGTATTTTAAGGTTGATTTATCTAATGAAGTTGTTGAGAAAAAAGTTTCGATGATCAAAGGAGGAGGAGTTTCGGGTAAGAAAAATAAGCGCTCCATGCCCTCTGAGTCGTCACTCAGTGATCTTGAAAGTCGTCCTCCTGAACCATCCAAAGTGACTACATCCATCAAGGAAGTTCTTAATGAATTCCTCAACCTGTCAAAATTAATGGTTCAATCCCACAAGGCTGCCCAGAAGTTAGCATATGAAAATGAAAAGGCCTGGAAGAAATGTCACGAAAGGGTGGGCTTCATGGTTCAAAGCTTTAAGGATGAGATGGGGACAGAGGATAAAAAAGAAGATTCTGACTCGGAGCTCAATCTTTCAAATGATTGATGACTATTTCTTTGTTTTCATTTGATATTGGCATCTTTAGGCTCAATCTTATTTTGTAGAGGTATGACTTGATACTCACTGCTCTATGACTCTTTGACACACATTTGACATTTTATTATGGATATTTTGTTGTGCTGCCAATACTTTCCTTTGCAGGTGCCCCTTGATGCCAAAAAGGGGAGGAAAAAGATTCCAAAATTGAAACTGGAAAACAGGGGATGAAATTCTCTGTGAGAGTTCATGATCACCTCTATCGATGATTGATAATGCATGCTAATAATGCATTTGGTTTATGATGTTTGATAGTGCATTAGGTTTATCTTGATTGCTGCCAATATTTGATGTTTATCTTGGTAAAATGTGTGTTTACTGTGTTTATAATACATTTGATTTACCTTGATAAAATGATTTATGTTTGATTTATTTTTGGCAGTTCCTTTAGCTCTTAATGGTGAAAGTTGCTGTGTTTGGAAAGATTATATCATGATTGAAAAATATTTTTCCTGCCAAGATTGCTCTGATTTATTGGAAAATATTTTTAACCAATTTGAACAAGTCTTCTTTCAAAAACAAATTTTGTTTGATTATGTTGTGATTGAGCAGAAAATTAAATTTGTGATAGCAAATAAGTTTTGTATATCATTCAAATCTGCTCATAAATCAAGCATTTAGCATCATGGAATGAATATGCTAAATAACATTGTTACTTGAAGCTTGATTAAAATGTTACAGGTTAGCGCTTCCCTTGGTAAAAATGGCACATATTAAGGGAGAGCCATGTGACAATTAGAAAGGGGGAAAAATTCAAAAATTCAAAGGGAGTATTCTTTACTCAATCTTAAATTTCTTTCCATTTCAATTTTAATAATGTTTGTCATCAAGGGGGAGATTGATGAGTTTGGAAAACTCAAATTTATTTTGATGATGAACAAACATTATTGAAATGATTGATTGCAAAATTATTAATTATGATTTTCATATAACGTGTTGATTAATAATTTTGTTATGCATGTGTTTATTATTGGGCCGAAAATAAAAAAGGAAAGTTGATGCAAGCCCAAACTAAAGTTGACATTCAGCATCAATATATCCTTTTATACGTATGGCTGAATTGATTGATATGTCACTTGGGCTAGTTTACTCTATCATTGCTACAAGCCCAATTTAAAATTATTGCTAAAGATCCAATGCTTGGTCCGAAAACCATTTGAGAAAGGAAGCAAAAAATTGCTGCATGCCTCCAACGGATTCCATTTCTCACTTTGGGATGGATTTCAATTTAATTTGCTAAGCATTGAAAACATAAGTGAGAGAGAGAAATTGATTTGATTGCTTTAATGACCCTACACGCCACTCAGTAAAGGGAAGTAGGAAACTTGAGTACACTTTTATTCTTTCACTTTGCTACATTAATTATTAATCAAATCTATTGAATATCTTCTTTCTTCTCTCTCATTTCTTTCTTTCCTTTGGTCAATATCCAGGAAGCCATAGAGGCTACTTTAAGCTACCAAAAGGAAAAAAAAAGCACGTCTCAAGACCATCATGATGATGGCAAGAAAACATAACAAAATAAAAGTATGCTCTGGCTGAGATTTTCACCAAAAATGGTAAGATTTGGTGAGGTAATCTCGAGCTCTTCATACCCAAAAAGAAAGAAGAAGATTCGGCCAGCAAGGAGGAGATTCTTGGAGGCATGGCTTGTCTCTGATTCTGCTCAACCACCACAGGAAGTAGCTAGAGTGACGAAGTGATGAAAGAGGCAGAGATTGGAGCAGATGAAGCCATCATCATCATGAAGCATCAAGAGCCAGAAATTCATCTTGGAGAGCAAGCCAAGGATTGAGTGCTCGGATTGATGAAGTCTGATGACCAAGGAAGAACTAGAGGTATTTGCATGTTAGGTTTTGCATGGGTTACCTCTTCTCTCTCTCTGGCCGAACCGGTTATGCGTGAAGGAAAAGAAGTTAAGCTTGGTTTTTGTTTCAACTGTGAAGGCTTCTCCTCTCTATAAAAGGGGTGAACAGTCACGGTTTGATTCAAAGAGTTAGAAGTAAGCAGTGAGAGTGCAAGGCATAGAATTCTCAGAGCTACCTAAGCTTACAGATTTTCTTCTCCTTCAATGTATTCTGTTTAGTATTTTTTTGTTTAATTTTGTCATGTCTTGAGTCTCATGGAAAAAGGCAAACAGTGAGGTTTGTATGAAAAAGCCATAGAGCGAAAAAAGGCAAAGAGTGAAAAATTAAAAGAAAAAGCCATAGATGTCCTTAGAGTTCCTTTGTTCATCTATGTTGTGTTTCATGATTCTGTGGGAATCCCCTTGTAAGTTGGGTTAGCACTTTACAGTTTGTAATCTGGATGATTATAGTGAAATTCCATCATTGTTGTGATGGAGACTAGATGTAGGCTGCATTGCACTTAGCACCTGAACCAGGATATATCTGGGTGTAATTTTCTCTCTCTACTACTCCATTTCTATTTTTGCTGCACAGGAGCTAAAACAAAAAATGTCTCGTGCCAAGTGACGAGACAAAAATAAAATTCTCGTGGCTAAGGACGAGACAAAAACAGAAAAGTCTCCTTAAAGACCAGAAAGTGTAATCAAGTGAAAAAGGGGCTAAGATTCAACCCCCCCTTCTCTTAGCCACTGAAACCATCAGAATTCTATCTTCGCGACGAGTTCGACCTTGAATAATGTCTCTTCAGTTTGGAATGTTGCTCGAAACTGTGGTTTGTGTTTTGTTTGAAGGAGAAGAGGAAGAGTTAGCCATGACGAGCGCTTATTCCAAAGAGTAACCGCTTGAGTGACGTGCGTGGGTTGACGCTCCATTCAAAAGGAGTGAGTGCGTGTGGACAAATTATTGGGCTAAGTTAACTTGTAAGGCTTGTAAGCCTTTTTTACTTGTATGTGTAGCAGGTCCCTAAAAATAAAGGTCCATCCAAAAAAGGGTGACATCTTCTACTTGTCCGATACGACAAGGAAGTCCAGCCCTACTTATTCAAATAAGTAACTATCTCCTATTATTTCTATTTCATCTCTAAGATAGATTCCAGCAAATTTCAAAAATAAAAAGAACGGTTATTCACTAATAAAGGTAGAACTATTCTAAAAGATGGTTATTTACTCTATTATAAATATATTGATACTTCTAAGATATATTCAAATTCTTATCTATTAAAAACCTGTTCAAAACCCTTGCTAACTTAAGTATCGAAATCTCTTGCAGGTAATATCTCCACCGCTCACGAAAAATTTTGATGGCAACACTTCAGCTCCAAAATAAGTCGGACACTGCTTCAAAAAGAATCTGTACCTCACGTTCAGGTCCAAATCGACATTTCAGGTAATTTCCAGAATAATTAGTTCTAGTGCAAATTATACTTATATTTTGGTTTGAGATTTGATGAAATTTAACTTAAATTATTTTTATTTTTCAAAAGATAATTTATATATTGAAGTGGATTCTTAGATGAAGTAGAATAATAATATTTATCCTGGCTATTATAATGCCGATGCGTATATAACTTGGTGAAAATTTTGAAGAAAACGAATTGGAACACATATATTATTTGGCACCATCACAGAAATTTACTATTTATTTTCTCATGGTGTTGTCAATCTATACATAATGTTTTCTCCTTCAATAATTCAAGTGGGAAACATTGAATTTCATGTAATCTTCTTTTACACTAATATATGCAAATAAACTATATCAGTATTCAGTAATGCTATATGTTACATGATGAATAAAATTTATTATTTTTATTTAATATTATTTTTATCAAAATATCAACCCTCTAACATTTTTCTCTATATTAGTATTAAAAACGAAAATGCAAAAGGGTGAAATGTGTACCACATTTTTTTTGTTGAATGATCTTAATCTAATTCCAATTTCCAATACATGATTCCTTCATGACTTATGTTACACAAGCATATAGAAAAGAATAACGACAATATATGAGTGCAACCAAATATGAGTGAGTGAGAGAGAGATTTAATTTATGGGCTCTAAACTCTGCTTCAATGGAGCTCCTACTCAATGTTGGTTGTTTTGTGCATTTCCATGATACCAGGTTCGATCCAAAGTACACACAATTGCCAAACACAGATCTTCGATCAGATGTATTAGTTTTGTGAAATTGAAGAGTTAAGTCACTAGTACCTTCAAAGCACCCTTTTTATTCCCTGCCAACTAATGATCAATACCATAATTAGGCATAAATTGACGAATCTTATTTATTAAGAAAGAAATATCAGGTTTGGTTATTGTTGCATACTGTAGTATCTTCTAATTTAGTATCACAATAAGTTGAGAGTTTAGAAGAACTGACTATAGGTGTAGAAACAAGCCTTGAATCCTACATACTAGCTTTACAAAGTAATTTTTTAGTATAATACTATTTGAAACTTCACTTTTAGCAATCCATTTATTTTTATTTTGCTTTTAAGGGCAATAAAAATAATCGTTAATACATTTATCGACAATTAGACATTAACCATTTTATGCTTTGTCATTAAAAAGTTTTAGCGGTAATTACACAATTACGGATAAAGACTTTTTTAATAGCTGCTAAAAATTATAACTTTTTGTGGCCATTTTTTCGACAATTTATGTAATCACTAAAAATAATTATAAAATTATAATATTATTCACTTTTAGTTGCTATTGTTATTGCCGCTAAAACCTTAAGTCATTTTTTAATTATATTATACTTGTTTTATTAAAACTAATAACAACTTATCTTTTTTTTTTTCTAAAATTTCAATTTTTTTAAGATAATTATTATTATTTGTACATAATATAAATATATTAAAATTAATTATTATAAAATAAAATATTTTATTAAACACAATAACAAGTCTACATATTTAATTTAAGAAGTAAAAATTTTGTTTCTAATGAAGAAAATCAAGTGCAATAATCTAAGGCAAGAGTACAAATAAAATTTACAATGTATTGTTATTTGTTACAGTGGCGTAACAGTTTATACAAGAAAGAAAGGCCCTAAATATTTCAACACATCCAGTTAAGTAATCATTCAACTTTTGGCTCAGATTTGACTAAGAAACTTCTTGCTTGGTCTTCAGTAGCTTCACTGTAAAATTAAACCAAATAACAAGTTATGGAAGAAGAAACATTGAATTTTAAATGGTCCAACTAAGAAAAAAAAAATGCAAAAACCTGTCTGCAGCTTCTGATTTAGGGATCAAGGTGATTCCTTTAGAAGAAAGAGAATCACAGAAACTATGAAGGTTCTTCTACTCCAAATGTCGCGATGGAAATCGTTGAACTATTTTGGTTCCTTAAAAAAGTTATTATTGACCTCAAATACAACCAACAGTAAGCAATAGATAGGTAACCTAGAATTAAAATCCTGACAGATTAATTATTTCAATTCCATTCCGATCTCAGCATATCAATTGCTAAATAGTAAAGATCAATCTAGTTTGACTTAGGAACTAATTCTCAAATCCAAAGTACTAAAAGAACTATCTCGAACATACAAATAGATGGTAACACACATGAATACATGTTGCATCACTTATTTTTTACATTAATTATAATTTCCATGCAATGTTCCTTGCTACCCCATTTTACTTCCAAGTGTTCTCCTTCTTAAACCATTCAGTTATTTTCAAATGTTCTTTTATCTAATCCATGATAGCAAATAAAAAAATCGCATGCACTCATCCCTTTCTGTGAAAGAACATCTTTATTTTTGTGTCTTCCTAGACATTACCATGCATTTGGATGCAATTGCAAAAATCCAATGCAACCAATTAATTGATATATAATTCTCCTATAATATATAAAATGTAAAATTAAGTTGTTGGATTTTCAGAGACTATAAACTACTACATGGATTGTAACTTCACAAGGGATCAATGTTTATTATATTACAGTCAAGAACAACTCAAACATGCTAGAAACCACAAACTATAATTCTAGCCTAAAGTACGATATTGATTTCTAATGTATGTTGCTCATCCTGAAGATGTCTATATTTATTTCTATGGTACCAGGCCTTTGATGACATTCTTTAGGTTACCTCACACGGTATCCTGTGTTATAGCAACTACAAGATCAGCACAATTCATGTTTGGCAGAATATTAAGAATTTTGATTTCTTCTACTCTAGACTGTACTATATAATTGAAATGAAACAAAGAACAATAAAAAGATAGGAAAAAAAAAATAAGATGACCATCCCAATATTATATGGATCTCCTTCATTAACTGGTGTCACAAATTACACTTAGCACTTAAAGATAGGATAATCTAAAATATTAATAAATAACCAAGTTGCATTGGCAACATCAAGCTCCACATTGAAAGTTGATCTTAGCATCTCCTCACTGAAATAGAATTAAAACCCAAATTGAAATTAGAATGAATTGGAATGTTTGAATTCATTCATATCAAAGCTAAGATGTCTATTCAAATAATCATTTTCGAAACTGGAACTTACCAAGATTTTCGATTGTCTCTTTTTCCATTGAGAACTAACCTATAAAAAGTGTAAAACCCGGTTAATTAACGATTAATTAACCCATAAATGAGAATTTATTCTAAAAAGCCCAAAATGTGATTTTTATGGCTTAATGTGATAGAGGAGATTGAGGCGAGAATTTCGGTACCAATTTTATAGAATTCAGACCAAGATTGGACCGAACGGGCCAAACCGGACCAACTGGACCCAAAGTGGGCCCTTGGCCCAACTAAACTAAACCAAAACACTAGTTTTCAGCACTCTCTTTCCTCACACAACACTAATACACGCTGAAAAAGAGAGAAAATGGGGGAAGAACACTCTGCAAGGTTCTAACCCTCACTTGATCTTCAAACCACTATAACTTTTGATCTAGAGCTCCGATTGCCGCACCATTTGCGGCCACGCGTTCACCGCGGAGAGCTCTACAAAACCCATACAATTAATCTTGAGGTAAGCTACGTTTTTCTCTTCGAATTTCCAGCTTTGATTTCGAGTTTCATGAGCAAAAATGTTGAGATTTTGGGCTCTTTGATGTTATAGGACCCGACTCTCTTGAAGGAGAAGGTTAATCTTGTCTCCTTGGACCTTGGGTGTGGTAAGATTCTCAACCCTAGTGTAATTTGTTGTTCTATAATGTTTGGGTATTGAGATGTTGTGTATGGGTATGATGGTTGTGGCTTAGGTTGTGTATATGTGAATATTGAAGCTTGATTGGTGACATTGAAAAACTTGAAAAGGGATTTGGTGGTGAAAAATCTATTCTTTGAGGTGTTGAGGCCTTGAGAGCTTGAGGAAAAGTGGTTTGGAAGTGCTCCGGTTGAGCTTGGGAAATCAGCTAAGGTATGGTTTCGGTTTCCCGTATCTTATTGATGCCTTGATGGTATGATGTATGAGAAATATGCATGTTGTGATATATGCTTAATGATTGATTATGGTTGAATTGTGGGTGAAACCATGATGATGGTGAGTATGATATTGATGGTGTACAATGATGATTTATTGGAATTGGTGTTGTTGAAAATTGGCATGAGGAAGAGTATATGATATGTCAATGTATTTGAGTTTGAGCCACTTAGGTGAAGTGGGTTAAAATGATGGGATAGTGATTTTATGAGTTGAGATAATGTGTCAATGTGTGAGCTGAGGAGGCTTGATGTTGACTTTGGTATGTTTTGATTGATTTCAAAGAAAAGGGATGAAATTGGCATGTTTTGATTGATTTTGAAAAGAGTTGAAAATGGCTTGTTTTGAAAATGGCACTTTGTGGTTTTGTATGAAAAATATGGGTTTTGGGCATACTTTGATGGGACATAACCTGGACTACGGATCTCTATTTTATGCCAAATCTGTTTAAAAATGAAATTAGATTCGGGATGTCCATGCCGTTCGAAGAACGGGTGAAAAACGATTTAAAATGAGAAAGTTATGTCCGTTGGAAGATTGGGGGTCGAATTTGTGAATTCTGTAGCTTTTAACTTAGAAAATTTTTAGCAGAATGACCCCCCGCGTGTAGGCGCAGTTGGCGCGTATGCGCCGTTCTTCTAGAAAGCGCCATCCACGCGTGAGTGTGGTGTGCGCGGGGGCGCCGATGTGCTGCACCCAATGCCCAGCCATTTTTCAGAGAGTTGTGCCAGAACTGTGCCAGTTTTGTGCCTGGGGCACGAGAGCACCCACGCGTACGCGTGGCTGACGTGTGCGCGTCGCTTGGTTATTTTTCAATCCACGCGTTAGCGTGTATGACGCATACGCGTCGATGAGTTTTGTGGCCATCAACGTGTGCGCGTGGAGTGCGCGTACGCGTGGCCCTGTTTTCATCCCAAAGTTGATTTTGAGTTTTAAAATCCAAATTTCATACTTCTAAGCCTCCGATCTCACCACTTATGTCTTAAATCATTATGATATGCCTAGCAATGAGAAAAGGAGCTAGGGGATGTGGTAACTTGCAAGTGAAGCAAGGAAAAAATGAATGATCAATGAGGATCAAAGATGATTATGTGAGATACGGAGGATGGTGGTGGAAGTGCTTGTTATGCCATGGGCCGAAAGGCCGTAATTGTTAATGAATTGGCTGGTTATGGATTTAACCGTGAGTCGGATGGCTAGATTATTGCCGTGTTACGGCGGAGCCATGATTATGGCTATGTATAAATGCATATATGCTGTTGAATGAATTGTGAATGTTGCACTTCCACTGTTGGAGATGAGAGTTTCCCTGGAAGGAAGCAGTGGCTAGCCAACACGTGCTCCAGGTTGAGACTCGAAGCTCTTTTGACCCTATGTCGTCAGGGTGGCCAGGCATTGTGAAAGCCCCGGATGAGCTCACCCCCATAAATATTTACCAGTGAGGGTGATGGATATGGATCATGATTATGATCAAGTTTATATTGAGTATAACTCGAGTTGGGGAGACACGACAGAGGGACAGTCCAATGGTTAGCTACCAGGACTTGTCAGGTTGGCTCTATAACCAACAGATGATATCATCAGCCACTAGGGACAGGCATTCATCATATGCATACTATATGAATTGTTTGAGATTGCCTATTTGACTGCATATTACTTGCTAATTGTATAAATGCCTTAATTGTTCCTATTTGTATATTTCTTGTTTGATATAACTATGTTTGCTATATTATACTCCTGCTGGTGGTTGGGAGGTGTGAAGGAATTGGAAAGGGAAGTATTAGTTAGACTGAAGAATCTTTAGTTAGTCGCCACATATGGTTTATCTTGTTTATAAGCTTTGAATTATCTGGAGGAAGTTCTAGGATTGCCTTCGGCTTTCCTCTATTATTATGTATTATATATGTGGAAGCTGTTACCATGCTGCGGACTTCTGGTTCTCACCCATGCGGATTTTGTGGTTTTCAGATGCAGGACGTGAGGTTTCTCGTTGAGGCCCGCTAGAGACTTCTGGATTTGCGAAGATCCTTTGTTCTTGGGACTTTGTTTTAGTTTATATGTTTTGCTTATATACTTTTATCTCCATTAAATAATACAAACTGTGATGACTCCTCTTATGGGAGATTTTGGAGAATAGGTTTCTATTTTTGTGTCCTTTTGGGTTTCCTTTGGGGTTTTCCTTATTTTATCATATGTATATATTGCTATATGCTCGGACCGGTTATCTTCACAGCTGGATTTTGAGTCTTGATATTCCTGTTTTTGACACTCCTTTGTATATATATAATCTCGCATTGGTTTATCCTTGTTCGTTACGTTATCGATCAGAGTGTTGCGCTTTTGAGTTGTGATTTTTGTTTACCCCTTTTTCTATAAAGGCTCCTAGTTATAATCAATCATTCATACTACTATACATACTAAATTTTTATTTTAGAGGTCGTAATACCTTGCCATCTCTGAATTATGACTTAAGCATAAGACTCTGTATGGTAGGGTGTTACATTATGGTATCAGAACAGTTCGTTCCTGTAGAGCCTGAGGGATGGACTGACTATGCTTCTGTGCATTCTCTGTATGTGTGTTATGTGCTATTAGTATATCTACTTGATATATTTGGCATAAACGTTCATGAGCATGCATTTGGGACTTTGAAGCACTAAACTTCCGATATTGAGACTAACCAACTTAATATCGATTGTTTGGTGTGTATAGGAACCAGATGGCGCCTCATGGACGCGGTAGAGGCCATGGTAGAGGCCGTGGTAGAGGTCGTACTAATACTTGTGCACCAGAGGTTAACCTTAATGACCCGGTGAACCTTATGACTGCGTTGGAGAACATGGCTGCTGCGATGCAAGCCACTGCTGAAGCTCTTGGGCAACAGATGAACAATTGTGGTAACGACAGAAATAGAGCTCAGGGACCAATAGAGGTCAGAACTTTCCCTGTGATGGTAAACAAGTGTAGGGTTGCTGAGGAGTGTGTGAAGAAGGCAGCCGCTGAGAGAGGAAGTCACAAGGGACCATTTCCACAAAACTGAGGGAAGAGCTTTGCACCTAGAGGTCCACCTTTCAAGTGGGAAAGTTCTTTCAGGAGGCCCAACAACAACAACTCCCAAGGAAAAAGGTTTGGGAAACAGCCACATAATGAGCAAGCTTGTGCTAGGTGTAGAAGTCACCATTCGGGAGCCCCGTGCATGGCCGGATGGGGTTTGTGCTATTACTGTGGTAAGGTGGGACATAAGGTCCCAAACTGTCCAGAAAAGCAGAAATAAGGTGCTCGAAAAGCACAACAGACTGGTCGGGTGTTCACCACCTCTGCTATAGGTGCCAGGGGATCTGAAACACTCATTCGAAGTAACTGTGAGATGATTGGTCAAACTTTAAATGATTTATTTGATTCGGGAGCATCGCATTCATTCATTGCATTTGAGAAAGCCCATGAGTTAGGATTGAAGATTGTAACCTTAGGTTATGACCTAAAAAAAAATAATGCTACCCATGAAGCCATGGTAACTAGGCTAGGATGCCCGAAAGTTTCCTTTAGGTTCAAGCAGCGTGATTTTATTCATAATTTAGTCTGCTTGCCGATGATCGGTCTTGATCTTATCTTGGGATTGGACTGGTTATCTGAGAACCATGTCCTGCTTGATTGTTCTACAAAGTCGGTGTACTTTATGCCGGAGGATACAGAAGGGCCGGTCGTGGTGAATAATTATTACTTGAATTCGATGACGGTGAACTGTTCTGGAGCCGAATGTCAGGGTATCCTGTTGTTAACCGTGGGTGTTTCGGGTGATGATCAAAGGTTGGAACAGATTTCAGTTGTGTGTGAGTTTCTGGAAGTGTTTTCCGATGATATTGATGACTTTTCACCTAACCAAGAGGTTGAGTTTGCTATTGAATTGGTGCCTGGGGTAGGACCAATCTCAAGTGCTCCTTATATGATGTCACCGTTAGAGATGGACAAGCTAAAGTCTCAGTTAGAGGATTTGTTGGGAAAGAATTTTATACGACCAAGTGTCTCTTCGTGGGGTGCGCCAGTGCTACTGGTAAAGAAGAAAGATGGGAGTATGCGGCTCTGTGTGGATTACAGGTAGCTGAACAAGGTTACAATAAAGAATAAGTACCCATTGCCGAGAATTGATGATCTCATGGATCAGTTACAAGGAGCTGGAGCTTTCTCTAAGATCAATTTGTGATCCGGTTATCACCAGATAAGGGTGAGGGGTGAGGATATCCCTAAGACTGCTTTCAGGACTCGTTATGGTCATTACGAGTACACTGTTATGTCCTTTAGGTTGACGAACGCTCCTGCAATATTCATGGATTACATGAATAGAGTTTTTCGTCTGTTTCTGGATAAATTCGTTGTTGTCTTCATTGATGACATACTGATCTATTCCAAAACTGAAGAAGAGCATGCGAAACACTTGAGGACCATGTTGTAGATTCTAAAGGAGAAGAAACTCTATGCAAAACTGTCTAAGTGTGAGTTTGGGAAGAGTGAGGTGAAGTTTTTGGGCCACGTGGTGAGTAAAAAGGGAATAGCCGTAGATCCAACTAAGGTGGAGGCTGTGATGGATTTGAAGCAACCAACCACCGTAACGGAGATAAGGAGTTTTCTGGGTTTAGCTGGCTATTACCAAAGGTTTATCAAGGGCTTTTCACAGATAGCTTTGCCAATGACAAAGTTAACCCGCAAAGACACTCCGTTTGTTTGGACTCCTGAATGCGAGGAGAGTTTTCAGACATTGAAGAAAAAGTTGACCACTGCACCTGTGTTAGTGTTACCTGAGCCGAACAAGCCATTTGAGGTGTATTGTGATGCCTTATTGAAGGGTCTAGGGTGCGTGCTGATGCAGCATCATAATATGGTGGCGTATGCCTCGCGACAGTTGAGACCTCATGAGATTAGTTACCCTACGCACGATTTGGAACTCGCTGCGGTTGTGTTTGCCTTGAAGGTGTAGAGGCATTATCTCTATGGGGTTAAGTTCCAAGTCTTCTCTGATCACAAGAGTTTGAAATATCTCTTTGATCAGAAAGAGCTTAATATGAGGCAAAGAAGGTGGATGGAATTATTGAAGGACTACGACTTTGAGTTGAATTACCATCCGGGAAAGGCGAATGTAGTGGCGGATGCGTTAAGTCGGAAGTCATTATATGCGGCTTGGATGATGCTTCAAGAGGAGAAGTTGCTCAAAGGATTCGAGAGTCTAAAAAAAAGTGCTCGAGAAGTATCCGGAACTTTATGTTTGAGCCGATTAGAAATCTCAAGTGACTTTAAGTCCGAACTCCTAAAGGCTCATCAAAATGATTAAGCGTTATGGAAGGTGTTACCCGCTATTGAGCAAGGGAAACAGTGGAGAGTGTTGGAAGAAAAAGATGGGTTATGGAGGTTTAAAGGTAGGATCATTGTGCCGAATGTTGGCACTTTGAGGCAAGATATCTTAAAGGAGGCACACAAAAGCGGATTCTCCATTTACCTAGGAAGTACTAAGATGTACCATGATTTAAAGGCGATGTTTTGGTGGCCGGGTATGAAAAATGATGGTGCGGGATATGTTTCAAGGTGCTTAACCTGTCAAAAGGTAAAGATTGAACATCAAAGGCCTGCCGGTATGTTGCAACCTTTAGAGATTCCACAATGGAAGTGGAAAAGTATTGCAATGGACTTTGTGTCGGGATTGCCAAGGACTAGGGCTGGTTTTGATGCTATCTGGGTGATTGTGGACCGACTGACAAAGTCAGCTCACTTTTTACCCATTCGTATGACTTACACCCTTGAGGAGCTAGCATGGTTATACATAAAGAAGATTGTGAGACTTCATGGTGTACCTGCTACTATAATCTCTGATAGAGATCCTCGTTTCACTTCAAGATTTTGGGGTGCATTTCAGAAAGCTTTTGGAACCCGACTAAGCTTGAGCATGGCTTACCATCCTCAAACAGATGGTCAATCCGAGAGGACGATCCAAACACTAGAGGATATGTTGAGAGCTTGTGTTTTGGACCAACCGGCGAGTTGGGATCGGTACATGCCATTAGTGGAGTTTGCATACAATAATAGTTACCATGCGAGCATCGGAATGGCTCCGTATGAGGCCTTGTATGGGAGGAAATGTCAATCTCCGCTATGTTGGTATGAAGCTGGGGAGAAAGGCTTGTTGGGGCCGGAAATGATAGCTGAGACTACTGAACAAGTCAAGAAAATTCGAGATAGGATGCTTACGGCGCAGAGTCGTCAAAAGAGTTACCCGATTAGAGGCGAAAGTCCTTAGAATTTGAGGAAGGAGACCATGTCTTCCTTAAGGTTACTCCGACCACGGGAGTAGGTAGGGCGATTAAAGCAAAGAAGTTGAATTCTCGATACATTGGTCCATTTCAAATCCTAGAGAGGGTTGGACCGGTGGCGTATCGGATGGCTCTACCACTGCACCTTTCGAACCTGCACGACGTGTTTCACGTGTCACAGCTTCGGTAGTACACTCATGATGCTAGTCATGTGTTGGAACCTGAATCGGTTCAGTTAAGAGAAAATTTGACGCTTCCAGTGGCTCTAGTCAGAATTGATAATACTAGTATCAAACGGTTGCGTGGAAAAGAGGTTTCATTAGTCAAAGTGGCATGGGGTCGAGGCGGTGTTGAGAAACACACTTGGGAACTTGAGTCGAAAATGCGAACGGATTATCCGCACTTATTCTCAGGTAATTGCATTTGAATTTTGTGGGCAAAATTTCCAATTAGGTGGGTAGAATGTAAAACCCAGTTAATTAATGGCTAATTAACTCATAAATAAGAATTTATTCTAGAAAGCCCAAAACGTGATTTTTATGGCTTAATGTGATAGAGGAGATTGAGACGAGAATTTCGGTACCAATTTTATAGAATTCGGACCAAGATTGGACCGAACGGCCCAAACCGGGCCAACTGGACCTAAAGTGGGCCCTTGGCCCAACTAAACTAAACCAAAATCCTAGTTTTCAGCACTCTCTCTCCTCACACAACACTAATACACGCTGAAAAAGAGAGGAAATGGGGGAAGAACACTTTCCAAGGTTCTAATCCTCACTTGATCTTCAAACCACCATAACTTTTGATCTAGAGCTCCGATTGCCGCACCGTTTGCGGCCACAAGTTCACCACGAAGAGCTCTACAAAACCCATACAATTAATCTTGAGGTAAGCCACGTTTTGCTCTTCGAATTTCCATCTTTGATTTCGAGTTTCATGAGCAAAAATGTTGAGATTTTAGGCTCTTTGATGTTATAGGACCCGACTCTCTTGAAGGAGAAGGTTAATCTTGTCTCCTTGGACCTTGGGTGTGGTAAGATTCTCAACCCTAGTGTAATTTGTTGTTCTATGATGTTTGGGTATTGAGATGTTGTGTATGGGTATGATGGTTGTGGCTTAGGTTGTGTATATGTGAATATTGAAGCTTGATTGGTGATATTGAAAAGCTTGAAAAGGGATTTGGTGGTGAAAAATCTGTTCTTGGAGGTGTTGAGGCCTTGAGAGCTTGAGGAAAAGTGGTTTGGAAGTGCTCCGGTTGAGCTTGGTAAATCGGCTAAGGTATGGTCTCGGTTTCCCGTATCTAATATGTAATGTGGTAGGAAATACTTAGGCTAGAGGCCCTAAGATAGGCATTGAATTGTTGATGTTGTTGAACGGTTGATATATATGATGTGGTCATATATGTGATGATGATTATTGATGCCTTGATGGTATGATGTATGAGAAATATGCATGTTGTGATATATGCTTAATGATTGATTATGGTTGAATTGTAGGTGAAACCATGATGATGGTGAGTATGATATTGATGGTGTACAATGATGATTTATTAGAATTGGTGTTGTTGAAAATTTGCATGAGGAAGAGTATATGATATGTCAATGTATTTGAGTTTGAGCCACTTAGGTGAAGTGGGTTAAAATGATGGGATAGTGATTTTATAGGTTGAGATAATGTGTCAATGTGTGAGCTGAGGAGGCTTGATGTTGATTTTTGTATGTTTTGATTGACTTCAAAGAAAAGGGATGAAATTGGCATGTTTTGATTGATTTTGAAAAGAGTTGAAAATGGCTTGTTTTGAAAATGGCACTTTGTGGTTTTGTATGAAAAATATGATTTTTGGGCATACTTTGACGGGACATAACTTGGACTACGGATCTCTGTTTTATGCCAAATCTATTTAGAAATGAAATTAGATCCGGGATGTCTATGTCGTTCGAAGAACGGGTGAAAAACGATTTAAAATGAGAAAGTTATGTCCGTTGGAAGATTGGAGGTCGAATCTGTGAATTCTGCAGCTTTTAACTTAGAAAGTTTTTAGCAGAATGACCCCCTCGCGCGTAGGCACACTTGGCGCGTACGCGCCGTTTTTCTAGAAAGCGCCATCCACGCGTGCGCGTGGTGTGCGCAGGTGCGCCGATGTGCTGCACCCAATGCCCAGCCATTTTCCAGAGAGTTGTGCCAGAACTTTGCCAGTTTTGTGCCTAGGGCACGAGAGCACCCACGCGTACGCGTGGCTAACGCGTGCGCGTCGCTTGGCTATTTTACAATCCACGCGTTAGCGTGTATGACGCATACGCGTTGATGAGTTTTGTGGCCATCAATGCGTTCGCGTGGAGTGCACGTACGCGTGGCCCTGTTTTCATCCCAAAGTTGATTTTGAGTTTTAAAATCCAAATTTCATACTTCTAAGCCTCCGATATCACTACTTATGTCTTAAATCATTATGATATGCCTAGCAATGAGAAATAGAGTTAGGAGATGTGGTAACTTGCGAGTGAAGCAAGGAAAAAATGAATGATCAATGAGGATCAAAGATGATTATGTGAGATGCAGAGGATGGTGGTGGAAGTGCTTGTTATGCCATGGGCCGAAAAGCCGTAATTGTTAATGAATTGGCTGGTTATGGATTTAACCGTGAGCCGGAAGGCTAGATTATTGTCGTGTTATGGCGGAGCCATGATTATGGCTAAGTATAAATGCATATATGCTGTTGAATGAATTGTGAATGTTGCACTTCCACTGTTGGAGATGAGAGTTTCCCTGGAAAGAAGCAGTGGCTAGCCACCACGTGCTCCAGGTTGAGACTCGAAGCTCTTTTGACCCTATGTCGTCAGGGTGGCCAGGCACTGTGAAAGCCCCGGATGAGCTCACCCCCATAAATATTTACCAGTGAGGGTGATGGATATGGATCATGATTATGATCAAGTTTATATTGAGTATAACTCGAGTTGGGGAGACACGACAGAGGGACAGTCCAATGGTTAGCTACCAGGACTTGTCGGGTTGGCTCTATAACCGACAGATGATATCATCAGCCACTAGGGACAGGCATTCATCATATGCATACTATATGAATTGTTTGAGATTGCCTATTTGACTGCATATTACTTGCTAATTGTCTAAATGCCTTAATTATTCCTATTTGCATATTTCTTGTTTGATATAACTGTGTTTGCTACATTATACTCCTGCTGGTGGTTGGGAGGTGTGAAGGAATTGGAAAGGGAAGTATTAGTTAGACTGAAGAATCTTTAGTCAGTCGCCACATATGGTTTAGCTTGTTTATAAGCTTTGAATTATCTGGAGGAAGTTCTAGGATTGCCTTCGGCTTTCTTCTATTATTATGTATTATATATGTGGAAGTTGTCACCATGCTGGGAACCTCTGGTTCTCACCCATGCAGATTTTGTGGTTTTCAGATGCAGGACGTGAGGTTTCTCGTTGAGGCCCGCTAGAGACTTCTGGATTTGCGAAGATCCTTTGTTCTTGGGACTCTGTTTTAGTTTATATATTTTGCTTAGATACTTTTATCTCCATAAATAATACAAACTGTGATGACTCCTCTTATGGGAGATTTTGGAGAATAGGTTTCTGTATTTGTGTCCCTTTGGGTTTTCTTTGGGGTTTTCCTTATTTTATCATATGTATATATTGCTATATGCTCGGACCGGTTATCTTCGTAGCCGGATTTTAAGTCTTGATGTTCCTGTTTTTGACACTCTTTTGTATATATATATAATCTCGCGTTGGTTTATCCTTGTTCGTTACGTTATCGATCAGAGTGTTGCGCTTTTGAGTTGCGATTTTTGTTTACCCCTTTTTCTACAAAGGCTCCTAGTTATAATCAATCATTCATACTACTATACGTACTAAATTTTTATTTTAGAGGTCATAATACCTTGCCATCTCTGAATTATGACTTAAGCATAAGACTCTGTATGGTAGGGTGTTACAAAAAGTGCATGCTTGTTATGTTAGATGAGGAAAGAACTTAATAAAAATATGAATTAACCCGAACTCTTAAACATTCAGATAAAACAATTTCTTTGAAACCATGTTTGAAACTTAAAGAGGCCTCTGATGGTTATCAATAGCTAAGAGAAAGGGGGTTGAATCTTAACCTCCTTTTTTGCTGGATATTACTTTTTACTTTTTCAAAGAAACTTATGAGATATTTTTATTATTATCTCGTATCGAGTTGAGAGACATTTTCATTTTGTCTCCTGAGTAACAGAAATGGCAGTGAAGTAGAAAAGAATGAGCAACACCCAAGTGTCTCATAATTCAGCTACTTAGTACAATGTAGCCTACATCCAGTCTCCATCACAACAGAGACAAAATTTTACTATCTTCAACAGGATTACATTCAACAGTTCTTCCTAGGATTTACTCAATTCTATCTGGGACAAGTCCAAATTCTAACCCAACCTAAATTTGACTAGGACTCAAACCTATCTTTCAACAGCCAAGTGCTAACCCAACTTATAAGAGAATCCCCTCAGGATTATGACAACAAAACAAAAATACATACAAAGAATTTCTGAGATAATTATGGCTTTTTCTTCAAGTTTAACTCTCTGCCTTTTTTTACTCATTGGCTTTTTCTTACAAAACCTTATATTTTATTGCCTTTTACCAATGAAACACAGACAGACTAAATTGAAAAAAATAAATATTCAATGAAAACTGTGAAGGAAAAGAATAAACAGTTCAAGAGCTATAGGAACCCAAACGTGTGCTCTCACTCCTTTCTCAATCATTGGCCGTTCACTCCTATTATAGAGGAGTGCAGCTTCTAGGGCTTGAAACCTTCTTTAGCAATGCTGGTTCTCTTCTCCCAATACACAGATACAGCAGGAGTGTTCACAGAAGAGAGGGAGGGTAGAAGCAGTCATATATAACCATACCTTCAATATTCTCTTTCAACCTTTTTCTTCAAGAATCTTGAATCTGAGTCGTGCATTCTTGCTTTGGCTCCAAGTTTGTTTATTGACTATAGATTTCATGCAGAGCACCATTGAATCTTCTCTTTTATATTTTCCAGAACAGTGCTTGTGAACCAATTGATTTCTTTAGTAATCCTTGATGAAACATAAAGAGAGAAATCACATTTTCGTGATTTTCTTTTCTGATGAAATCTTCCCTCTTGTTGTAGTCCTGAAACTTACTTGATATTGGTAACAACCCTTTTGTTCTTCACCGAATCCTAGTGGCAGAACTTTTATATTCTTTCTTTTTTCTTTGTTCAAAGAGTGATGTGATAGGTGAGAGAGGAAAGAGAAGAGAGAGTTTGTCTTTTCGGTGGATGAAGTGAATATAATTAACTCAATTAAAATGAAATAATGTCATGTGATGGTTCCAATGAAATGGAATTTGAATCACTTAGTTACTGTCTAAGTGAATGAATAGATTTGAATGTTGATCACTGTTAGACTTTGGTTTGATTATGGGCTTGTTTTCTATCTTTCATTATTTGGTTAGAGACTTGCTTGTTTCAGTCAAGAATTATTTATGATCGTAGTAATTGTATATCCTTAGACCATTGAGTGTGCATTTGGGCTTGAGCATGTGCTTCTTGGGCTAATTGCTTTCTTTTCCTTTTTGTTTTTGTTTTTGTTTTTGATGAAAAATATTTGTGATGAAGCAAATAACCTTTGAGCCATGATTGTGTGTAGGTAGGAGTGGAAACAGGCCAGGCCAGGCCAGGCTTTACTCTTAACAGGCTAGGCCTGTAATAGAGTATATTGGCCTTAGCCTGGTCTGTAGTTTGGTATAGGCTTTTTAATAAATACTAAGCCTAGCTTGTTGTTAAATCTGGCCTGGCCTAAAGCCTGTCAATAGGCCTATTTTTTTTAATAATAATTAAATTTAAGATATAATTTAATTTTTAAAATTATAAAATATAAAATAATAAATTTATGAATAATATTGATACAAAATACACATATATAATTAAAGAGACAAATAGTTGAGTGGATAAAAGTATTATTATAAGATAGAAGACCCAAGTTCAAATCCTTCTAATAACATTTTTACTAGTATAATAAAACTCTCTATATATATTTGCAGGCTCAAGCCGGCCTGACAGGCCCAACAGGCTATTTCAAAAGCCTAGACTTGGCCTTTTAAAGAATATAGGCTTTTTTAATAGCTTGAGCTTGGGCCTATTTCCTATTAGGCCAGGCTGCAGGCCATCTGGCCTATTTCTACCCCTATGTGTAGGTGGGCCAGATGTCATTTGTGATTGTTTTATTTCTTTTTGGATCAATGTGATTAATTTATTTTCTACACACAAACACAACAAAATCATATAAACAAATAATCCAATAATATTTAGTCTTCATCTTAATTATAGTTTAGTTTTCTAAACTCAACAGCATCTAGTGCAAAGTGCATGATGAAAAATGAAATGTTCTTATAGATTATAACATTATAAAAATGCTTCCTCAATCCATGTTATGATGATCTTTTATTATTTAAGCAGAATATGATAATTACTAGGGTGTTTCAACCGAAGAAATCACATCAATCCAACACTATCCATTGCATGAATATAAAAAGTTGGCAGAAAAATTTTTGAATATTTAAATAATCTAACTGTTAATATATTATTCTTACCATTCTAAAAACATCAAATGATGCTCCTTCCATACCTATAGCATTAGGGTTACCTGCTGTTCATGATCAAAGGGACACCGTGCATAAATTCAAATTGTGTACCAAACACTTAACACAAATGGAACTCACTGCATAGACTTTATTGATAAACATGTAGAAATTTGTAGTCTCAGGATCATTTCCATTCAAGTCAGAGTGGCAGGATTTCATGCAATCATAGTAAGCCTTCTTGATCTAAGATGGTGTGGCATCAAGAAGCTATTAACAAAGGACCAACCAAGTATTAGACCATATATATATCATGTTTAAGATTCAGTAAAATCCACCAAATTTAACAATTATTACGCAACTTCCAATTCTTAAGTTTGAATTTTCTAATTAGTGTGCTAACGACTAAAGCGACAGATATAATATAATACACTAGAGACTATATTGATTTTCTAATAGGACAATACCAAAATCAATGAGATCATGGATAACAATTAAAGCAAAAATCTAAAAGTATTATTTTTTTCCCGTTCCAAATGTTTGATTGATGCATTACCAATCCCAAAACTGCATAATAGTCATCAGTAACAGACTCACTCTGAGAAACTGAGTCCTTAGCAGCAACTCTAACTCTACCACCACCACCTCTTCTTTTGTCACTGTCACAAAGTTGTGGAGTTACAAAGTTACAAGAACTTTCTAGTCATGATAAATGCTTCAGCATGATAAATATTCTAAAACTTCTCTATTAATAATCTCTTTTCAACTTCCAATCATCAAAATACACTGCAACATCTTTAAAAAGAGTATGATAAAATTATAACAGCAAAGACACATTTAAATAGGAAATAAAACTTGACTATGAATTCTGGAATTAACTTATTATTGTTATTATTTTATCTTATTTATATTATTGTTAAGAAAAAATATAAATATTATTATTTGTCATTTAAATTATCTTATTTATATTATTGTTATTATTTTATTAAGAATATTATCTAGTAAAAATATTATTAATAATATTATAAGTTAGAGAAGAGCAAATAGAGTAATCTTAAAAATTTTAGAGAATACCGACTTAATTAAAGAATCTTATGATTCTCTTTCCATAAAATACTTAGTGGATGATAAGAGAATAGTGTGAAAATAGTTTGAACTGTTAAGGATAATTAAGTGAAGGACTAAAGAAAGAGAAAAGATAAATCGGCACATGTGATTATGAGAATGATTGAAAGGTCACGAGAGGGTGACGGAAAGTAAATAGTTATGATGCTGATGCGAAAATGTTATTCCGTGGGCTTTGTATGAGAATGATTGTGCGGGAACGCCTGTGAATATGGAATGGCTTCCAGGAGAAGGCGTCACATGCTTCAACTGGAGAATTAGCGCCTGCAAGAGGTTGGGACTTGCAGAGGTTATGCCATTGGAATGCATGATCCGACTTGCGAGTTGGATTGCGTCGAATGTGGGTCGAAACCGACAAATGAACTTATTACATACGATAGCACTAGACATGTGTAAACCCCGAGTAATTAGTAAATAATTAACCAGTAAATTAATTATTATTTTAAAAAATTAAAAAATTAAATTTTATAGTTTAATGAAGTAGAAATAATTAAAATATGAATTTTAACACTAATTTTAAAATTTTGTGGTTTTGAATGTGAGTTTTGACTTGGCAAGGATCGTGGTGGTATACCGCTTGTCCAGTGTCGCAATGGACGTGGGGATCGTGGTTGTTTACCCACGGGTTGTGAATGTGTTTGTGGGGATCGTGGTTATTTATCGCCCACGTGTATGTGGTTTTCCAATTGAAATCATCTTTGGGGATCGAGGTGGTTTATCGACCGTTGATGGTGGGGATCGAGGTGGTTTACCACTCACCAGGTGAGGATCGTGGTACGGTATCGCTCACCAATTTTCAAGAGGACGATGTCCGGGTTAGCTATCGGCCATGTCGGGTTGGCTATATAACTAACAGGTGAGACTCATCAGCCATAGGAAAAACATACATCATATGCATATGTGTGTTTTGTTGATTGTGCATTAATTGGGCTTGTCTATGTGATTATTATGCTTACTTGCTATATTTGTTACCTGTTGTATTTGTTATCCTACTTGTGTTTGCTTTGTCTGTATTGCTTGTCTGTGCACCGGAGTTTTGGAAGATTAGAGGAAGGCGAGAAGCTCAGGGAATAAGTATAATTGAGTTAGACTTAGGAACATTAGATAGCTCACCCTGTATTATAATTTTAAACGTTAACTTTAAGTTTTATATCTGAATGTCGGAGTTCTAAGATCACCTATGCCTTTTTCGAGACCTTATATATTATGTATGTGGGCATCATTACCATGTTGAGAACCTCCGGTTCTCATTCCATACAAATGTTGTTTTCAGATGCAGGTCGAGAGGCATCTCGATAGAGAACTAGGATTCATTTTGAGTATTTTGGTACTTAGGATGATATATATGTATATAAATATTCTCCAGCCAGCTTTGTCTTCGCAGATTGAGTCCGGAGTTTGAATATTTTGTATCTTTGACACTCCGATCTTATTATATGATTATGTCCTTCTTACCTTCGCACGCAAGTAACCGTTCACGTGGAGCTTTTCTTTACACGCTTTTGTTTAAGCTTTCGTTCAGGACTCCTCGATTATTAAATTTCTTCAACTATTATATTATATAAATATTCTCCAGCCATCTTTACCTTCATGGATTGAGTCCGGAGTTTGAATATTTTCTATCTTTGACACTCCAAACTTATTATATGATTATGTCCTTCTTACCTTCGCACGCAAGTAACCGTTCACGTGGCGCTTTTCTTTACACGCTTTTGTTTAAGCTTTCGTTCAAGGCTCTTCGATTATTAAATTTCTTCAACTATTATATTATATTATATTATATATATATATATTTATTTATTTTAGAGGTCGTAATACTTCACCACCTCTATTTTACGACTTAAGCGTAAGACTCTATGTGGTAGAGTGTTACAATATGCATCATCATTGTTGTGCATTTGCATTTTACTTGATACTATGAAATTATTTGTGATTGTCTTCTTGTGTTTGTAAATTTCTTAATGGTATTCTGAATTATTGTGATTAGATATTTCTTTGTGACACTTGTATATTTGGCTTTGAATTAATTGAACTGGGATAATCCTAACTTAACTAACTATCTCTAATCCTACTAAAAACCTCCCAGTTCTTACCCCTTCCTTTCTCCACTTTAGATGGAAACAGGAACCCTAATTAAGATCACCCCCTATATATACGAGGATCCAGAGAAGGATATAAAGGTGATAAAGATTTCATCTTTTGAATGCAATGATTGATCAGAGACAGTAAGAGTTTGGTAGTGTGTTTTGAGTAGCACCTTCAATTTAGCGTAGGAATATAATTTTGGTTTAATATCTCACTTTTGGATAGATCCACCAAGAGATTAGGAGTTGTAAAGAGTGGCAAAGTTAATTCGGATTTCAGATTAGGAGCTTCCTTTATGGGTTAGGGCTCGATATATATATATATATATATGTATATATCTATATATATATATGTATATACATATATATATATATAGTTAGTACACTGACTTGACTCTTGTATGACTTTTGCTTATAATGTTTATGATGTACATTACTATATTTATTTTGCTGCTTTATTCATTAGTTTCTGTAATTTTGTATGTGAATGTTTAAGTTTTCTGAGATCCGTCATTTTCGTACCAAGATTTTCACGTAAAAAAGAGAAAGCTTTCCAAAAAGACCGATCTCATTCTAACACGATTACAGGCTTAATAATAAGTAATAGTTAAGTTTAGGAAGGCAAGTTAGTAGTCTCGATTTTCAGTATGATCATGACGTATTGGAAATTGAGTCATTACAGCTAGGGTCAAGGTAAGGATATATATGGTTAAGTGAGCTAGAATTTGAACCTTTGATCAACTTAAGCTCTCACCAAACACATATATAACCTATACAACTCTAGATGCAAACCTAACTACCTATAATCTCACTTTTTCACATACTCATATATTCTTTTCAAGTCACATCCATATGCATTGATATTATTACTCTAATTTGGGGTATTTTGTCCCTTTTCTATTCTTTTTTTTCTCTCTTTTTTTTCTTCTTTTTATTTTTTTATTTTCTTTTTCTCTTTTTTTTTTTCAAAATAAAATATATACAAAAGTATTAACGCATATAGTTTAAACATTTAATGCATAAGTATGTACCCAATTTTCAAAATCTTCAACAAAAATTAAAAAATACACTTTTATCTCTACCAATGTTTTCAACTTCTCCACACTTGAATCATACATACTCTCACTAGACTAAACTAATCAAGATCCAAATTAAGGACGTTTATTATTTTTCACTTAGAGGTAGTAATGTGCTAAAATAAAGAGCAAAAGGGGATTAAAATAGGCTCAAAATTGGTTAACAAAGGTGGATAAAAGGGTAAGGCAATTTAGTTAAGTGAGCTCAAATAAAATAAAGGCAATTTTAGTAAATTAAGACTTTACATATTACATAATTTACAGAACAAAAGATTAAGATTAGCAGAATCCTCTTTTACTGTTAGAAAGGGTGATTTGATTATTGGTGGGATCGTGGCATCAAATTTATGATTATTCAAAGTGGTCCTACAACACCCTTTAATTGAAATCAATGGCCAAATTATGAGTTTGATGAAAATTTAAGTGACTTTATTCATTTGTCTTTATAAGAAGAAAAACATGTAGGCATTTTAATGGTGAATCTTCAAAGTGGAGGGATAATAGATGGGGTACTATAGTTTAATGTTATGGGAACACATCATAATGCAGCAACTAGAACAACAATTTTTCATTCAATGAGACAGATAATTAGAACAACAATTCTCCATTCAATTCATACAAATTAATTAAGTCCTAACCAATCAAAAAGTCAACAACAGTGAAAAAGAAACTTATAGTAGAATTCATTGAAATGAAGAGTTCAATATTGAGAGATTTTAAAATTTGCACATTTTCAATCCATTGAAATGAAGAAGTCAGAAGTATACTAATATAGGAACAAAAGAGAACAAATCAACAAAATAAAAAAAATCCAAATAACAAACTCATGAGAAAACTCAAAACTCAGAATCAAGGGCAAGGAGGAAGCTTACCTCAATTGATGAGCTCCGGCGAGCTACCGAAGAAAGAAGAAGAAATCGAAAAATAGAGATACTCCAGCGGCAAGAATGGGAGGTTGAGGCAGAGAGACAGAGTCGCGAATCAAAGTCAAGACTCAAAGAGGCAGAGATCCGACGAACCATCGGCGAGCTCCGGCGAGAGACAGGGGAGAAGAATCGTTGATGTTGGCAAAGAAGAGAGCTGGAGAAGTGGTGAAGAGTGAAGACTCGAAGAGAGTATCGTAAATTAGGTTTTGATTTTTGAAATTAGGGATTTTTTTAATTTAATTTTGGTTTTGATTAACCGGTTAAAAACTAATTTTTTTAATTTAATTTTGGTTAACTAATTTTAAAAAATATAGATATAATTTTTAAAATTATTTTATTAAATTGATTAACCAAAATATGGTTATAATTTTTTAACTAATCAATTATATTTTAATTTTTTTTATGTACAATCCGACTTCATCTATCAACAAATAACTTTGGAATTAACTCTATGAAGTACACCCTAAAAAGGATTTAAAAAGATGAGAAAAGAAAATGAGTTTATTTGTATATAATGTACTAATTTAGTAGCATT
>NC_029780.3:93487936-93493934 GCF_000817695.3 Arachis duranensis
TTAGGGATACGAAGTAAAGACGGCCAACAACAAAGGAAATTAAAAATAATCATTCATCGCTAGACGGCAAGATGAATATAATATCTATAAATACCACCTTGTAAGGAAGACAATAATTTCGATACTTTCTACTTCATATATAATTGAAACTGTAATTGAATGAGTCATGGCACATTGCCACATTGGCAACTATTAAAACTTCATCTTTTTCGTTAAGGACACTAGCAATCTTTTCCCTGTTGATGTTTTCAATGGAAATAGAAAAGAATTTTTGTTCCATATAAATAGTGCAAGTTAAGGGAATGATTACATATCTCGCGCATGTGACAATTGAATTATTGTTAGCACATCAAGAAACATTCTTTGCAGCTCAAACATGGTGTTTGGCCGTCGACCCAAATGGAATGCTCAGTTATGTGGCTGTGGAGGAAGCTGTAAAACATGTAAGGTTTATATCTATATAGGTTTAGTTTGATAAAGTTTTTTGAAGAGTAGTTTGTGCTTTTCAAAAATATAAATTTTTCGTAGTTTTTAAAAGTTAGGAGTATTTTTAAAAGTATTTAAGAAGAGATTTTTAAATTTTTTTTTGTTTATTTAAAATTAAAAAATCTAATATAACTTTATATAATAATAAATATTTAAAATTATTCTTATTAATTATTAGCACAAAAAATAATTTTTTATTATATATATGTTTATTACGATTTTTTTTACTTTTAAAAGTTATTTTATTAAATACAATTATATAGTACATGTATTTATTGAAAACCATTTTTAGTTTGATTTTACCAAATATAAGTACCGTAGCTTTTTAAACTAAACTGGCTTTTTAAAAATAATTTTCATAAACTATTTTCGAAAAGTAAAAATTTTACTAAACTAAAATATAGTATAACTAAAAAATAGTTATTAACTACTAGCTATATATTATTTTTCTTCTTAAAGGAAAAATAGATCAATAATGTTTGTGCCAAGATTCATTAATAGAATAACTATTAGAGATAGTAATTCGTAGTCTAGTTAAAGTAAATTGTTAAAAAATAGTTATATGTTATTTGTCTTTCATTCCTTATATTAAGGTTTTTAAAATGGTTCAAAAAGGGGTGAATGCGGATCGGATTGGATTCTATATCTGCAATTTTTTAGTTTCGATCTGATCCGATCCAATCCACATATTTGCGAATCGGATCGGATATCGAATATATTCGCAAAACACAAAAATATTTTTAAAAGTTTATTTTTTCTATCAATAAAATTCATTTTTTCTATTCTTTTAAATATGGTTATTTTTAAAATAATATTAAACATACTTTTCTTAAATAATAAATTAAAATAATACAATATATATATAATTATTAGTTGAAATAATTTACTTATTTATTTCTTTATTTTTGTGCATACACGGATATGCTGATCGGATATGCGGATACCAACACAAGATCCACAATCCGATCCGATTAGTATGCGGATTGGATCCGATCCGATCCGATAGCCTTGCGGATCGAATCTATATCCATAATTTTTGAATCGAATTCGGATAAACACCGCAGATATGCGAATCAGATCCGATCTATGAACGCCCTTAGGTTCGAGCATGTGAAATCCACTTGTGTAACTATTTTAAATGGAGCGAGTCTTTTATTTTCCAATTCTCCTAGGGAGCCAAGAAAGGGTCTAGTCAACTCCTACCAATTTCTATTGGGCTGGATTCTAAAACCCACCACAAAAAAATCATCCCCCACTATCCCCATTTATTCTAATTATATTTCATTTATCTTAATTCACCTTAATTACACTACCACCGTTGTTCCTCACCTCTCTATCTCTATCTCGTCGCTCAAACTCCAGCAAACGACGGCGCATTGTAGACCTTTTCTTCACACCGTCAACGCTATCCTCAACAACGCCACTACGTGTCGTCATCTTCGTCTCCCAACTAGACGACGTCACCACCGTATTCGAGGATGTCGTCGTGGTCAACAGCGCTTCTCATCGACTTGAGTCAACCTCGCCAGTGCAGATTTGTCGTCTTTCTAAGCTCGTGACATGTGAACACCCACCTCCGAATTGTGCCTTCTTCGCGCCGCTACCGTGCTCCTCGGAAGCAGCGTCCCGTTTGTCCCGAACCCTCCTCTGCGTTGCGCATTCCGGACGTCAACAACCGCGAGAAGGATCTTCAGTAGTCCCTCGCGGTGCCGCGCCTAACCACGCCCTCCATCGGCCCTAAGTCGGGCCCTCTGTTCGTTGTAACACCTCTTCTTGCCGTTTCTTTTGACTTTTTGCTTGAATTTCTCAACTACTTGAATTGGGTTTTGGGATGTTCTTTTGCTGAGAAAATAGTTGTTTCTTCGCATAGGGTTTCAAATGTTTCTTCCTATGTTAACATTTTTTTCACAATCGTTCATCGACGACTATTTGTTAGTTAACGGGTGTTTTCTTTTAAACTTTTCGGATGTTCCTTCGACACGGTTTGAGATGTTTCTTTCAATATTTGTTAGATAAATTGTTTGTGACTTGTGTTAGTGAACTAAGAGCAATTTATTCAATGAAATCAATGAATGAATGGAAATATTAAATTGGGAACTATTGCTATCTTTGTTAGTTTTGACATTGGGTACTTCAAAAAATAATTATAGAAAAACCTCTTTATTATATTCTCAAATAACGTCAATTTTGTTTCAGAAACATCTAATTAATTAAAAAAAATAATATCCACTTAACATTTACATAAAACTAACCAAATATAACAGACTTACATGAAAAAAAGACGAAATCATTAATGAGATAGAACACCCAATACGTGGAAGGACATAGCATGGTATCAAAGCCGTGAATCACATTCTTCATGCGTGGTTAATACTAAATCTTAATTTTTAATATAATTAATAATGATAATTATTTAAATTATAATTTAATAAAATAAATTAAAATTAATATAATTAATTGAATTGTTCAAGTTGGTTGGTTAATGAGTTCGTTCCTGTATTTTTTTCTTTATTTTAAAAATAGATATGTGAAAATAAGGCATTCAAGAGTTGATTGTGAAAATAATTTTATAAATTAACTAAGCTATTTTATAATGCAAGACTTCATGTTTCAATGGATGTCCATAACTAAGCTAATTAAATAATTTTATAAATTAACACTAAGTAATAATAATGCAGGTTTCATAACGTGCTGTCTCCCATGCGTCACCTTTGGACAAATTGCCGAAATTGTAGATGAAGGAAAGAGTTGTAAGTAATTTAAATATATTTAAACAAAATGGTATCATTTGATTAGAGTATTTAATTTCTACTGAAATAATAATTTTGTATGATTGTGTGGTTTTGATGGATTATAATAGCATGCTGTGCACAAGGATGTGTATATGGGCTACTTATGACGGTTTCGTGTCACTGGCTCTATTCATGTATTTATAGAGAGAAATTAAGAAAAAAGTTTGATTTACCAGCTGAGCCCTGCTGTGATTGTTGTGTTCATTTCTGCTGTGATCCATGTGCCTTGTGCCAAGAACACCAAGAGCTTAAAGAAAGAGGCTATGACCCTTCCAAAGGTATCTATATATATTTTAGGGTTATGGTTATGTTAGATAATCAATGATTTTTTGAATAATATGAACAATCACCAATCAAATAAAAATATACTACATTTTTAAATTATTTATCTAAATCTTAATATTAGAATAACCATCTATACACCTAATGAAATGAATATCTTCTATATTTATTATTACAACTGAAAGCTTCTGAAAACAGAAAGACAAGGTTTTTTCTTTTTAAAACAACGGAAAAGAATGAAAGAGGCCGTACCATAATTAATTCTTCTAAAAAAACTAATACGTAATGAATAACTCTTTGTTATTCACATCTAGATTCAAATTTATAAATACGATAACAACGAAATTTTAAAAAATAAATACTTAATTTAGTCTTTTTTATTTAAACGGAGGACAATGTGATTTTTTGCAGAAAAAAAAAATACAATTCTTGATTTATTATTTTAAAATAACATGATGCATTTGTTGCTTCTTCTTCTTGCAATATCATTTTCGAGAATGGTTCTTGTCTATTAAACTGCCACTGATAAAGATTTTTTTTCTTTTTTTTTTTTAAACATAAACTGAATAACAGTTTTTCGAAATTTAAAAGCTTCCACATATTACAAATATAAACTGTCACGATATTTCTTTCTTTTAGTATTTGATGGACTTTTCAACGGTAAACTATATTATCTCAGAATAATAAAATTAAGGGTCATATATATTATCTCTTTTTTTTTTTTAAGATCGTGTCATTCTTTATGCGAATAGAGCGGCCAGAATGTAAGTAATTAAAATGCAGTAATTGATCCAACAATTTAACAACGAAGTTTTTGCATATTCTATTCAGCTTAAAATCTTGTATTCAACTTCCATATCATACCTTTTCTCTTGTTAGTTTAACATGCTTGATGGAAAAAAAAAAGTCGTCTAGTGTGAGTATTAGAGGAATAAAGAAAGGAAAACAAATTTATTATTTTTAGCTAACAGTTAACAATTAATATTTAAATATGTGAATTAAAAATATATTATTAAATTATTAAAATAAAAAATTAAATTAATGACAAAAAATATAGTCAAAAACAATAAATTTTACTTTTTAAATATTTTTCATATTTTTATTTTAGTGCTTTATTTAGTACGATTCAAAAGTTTCTAAACATTTCTTCTTAGATTTGTAATACTTTTAAGGTGTTCTTTCTCTATATAGTTAATTAGTTATACGTTGTTAAAAAAACATTTCTACTAATTTTTCCTTGTCTGGAAATGAAAGTTTTTACAAATAATCAACTTTATTATTATTTATTTCTTGATCTCCTTATTACAATTAAAATTATCAAAGTTAACTAACTGTACGTACAAAATTTCTTGTATGTAGGTTGGGGTGCAACTCGTCCACCGATAATTCAATCCATGTTTAAATAATGATCCATCACCTCCTGCTTATCAACTTATGTAGAGACGATGCAATCAAACTTAATCATGTTCACATTAATTAATATAAAGTAAAGGCGCACATCCTGTAATAATACTAACAATAACGATGATTATTAGCATCCTGCTTAATTTAAATAATGCTTCCCTTCTACCAGGATGGTTATTATGTTTGTACTCCGGTTGTTTAGATGGCTTTCTTCGATTTGTCTTGTTTTGCTTAATTTTATTTATATAACTTTTTTATATTTTAATTTTTTATTTTACTTTCTTATCACTCAACTTATCATATTATATTCCTAATTATTAGAATGTAATATATTATATATTAATGAGATATTTTATAATTTAATTTTTATATATATTATTGCATTAAAGGCTAATTAGAATAATATACTTTGAACGTCATTAATGTTAATTAATTTTTTTATATCCGCTAATTTATTTTTTCCTTATTGTTTCACTACATTTATGTAATATTGTAGAGATTGGAGTAATTTAAATTTTAATTGTCATTAATTTTAATTAATTTTTTTATAATCACTAATTTATTGTCTTACTTACCTAATGTTTGTTTTATATTTTTCAAAGTGGAATAATAATTTATTCTAATTTTTTAACACAAATATTTTTAAATTTTATCATAATTAAATTTAAAAAATATCAAATACTTAAATTAATTTATTCAATTGATAAATTTTTTTATAATATCCATAAATTCATACACATAATATCCATAATTTTATATTAATAATATCTATAATTTCATATACTCATAACATTCATAATTTCATACATATAATGTCTATAATTAATAAATTTTTACAATTAATATTACCAAATTTTAAACTATGTATTTTATTGTATTTTTCAAATTATTATTTCATATGTATACTAATTGGTCATAATTTTAATTATTTTAATTTTTTAGTTAATATTCATATGTATGCTTATTTATTGATTTTAATATAATAAGTTAATCATTACTTTTAAAATTTTATTTCTTAATTTTTGTTTATATTT
>NC_029780.3:93493994-93505842 GCF_000817695.3 Arachis duranensis
AGAAAATAATTATAAAATAATTAATTATGTCAATTAAATTCAAAAAATAATTTATACTTTTTTATAAATATAAATATTATTAATTATATTTTTTTATTATCTATAATATTTTAATTATTACTCATATAATTTAGTCCGTTCACGAGAACTAATTGTTAGGCATGCTTAAGTTCTAGTAACTACCTTTAGCTAAGTCAGTTAAAATGCAATCAGTTCCGTTTCAAGTTCATATAGTAAGTTTGAGATAATTGGTTAGCCTATTAGTTGCTGAACTGAGATCAGTTAGTGGTTAGAAAATTCTAGAAACTCTTGACTATAAGTAGCAATACCAACTGCTACAGTAACCACTTTTAGTTCACAATACAATTCATCGATTTTTTCTTTTTTCTCTCCTCTTTACTTCTCTTTCTCTCTCTTTTCTCTAAACCTTCTCATCAGATCTTTGAGTCTTCTTGGTTCAGATTCTTGATACCTTCATGGTATTAGAGCTTGGTACCATAGCTTCTGTGACAATCTAAGAAAGTAGATTTTGTCCAAGTGAAGTTCAACTACAATGGCTCAAGTGTTTACAGCAACACCGATTTTAATGAAATTGGATGAGGATAATTATCTACAGTGGAAAGACCAGGTGGAATCAATAATTGAAGAAAATTGCATGTTGAATTATATCACAGGAGAAGAAATACCACTACAATTTCTAGTCTCAGAAAACGGTGGAGCTGGTACATTGAACCCTAAGTTTCAAAAATAGAAGAGGCAAGATGCATTCCTTAAGTCGTGGCTGTTAGCTTCAATGAGTAAAGCATTCACAACAAGAATGGTTGGCTGTACCTATATGTGTCAAGTTCGGAAAAGGGTGGAAGATCACTTCTCCTCTCAGATCAAGGCAAAGGTGATGCAGCTGAAAAGCAAGCTGAGCATTATTCAGATCGGTGCTTTTGTCACAGAGTATGTACTGTTGATAAAAGGAATCATAGACACGTTAGCCTCTGTAGGAGAATCCATGAAAGAAAGTGGCCATGTAAACGCAATCTTGAACGGCATGACTGAGGAATATTCTTCGTTGATAACGTCTATTCTAACCACAGCAAGTGTAACACCCTCACTATCAGAAGTCATGCTTTCGGTTGTGCTACTTTGATAGTAAGAAGTATTACGACTACTTTACATACTAAATACTAAAATAGGAGCCTATGATTCGACACTGTATTGCTGTTTTCTTTGAAAACCGGAAATAAATACTTTATCTTAAGAAAAATACAAGCAGGCATAGATTTATATACAAGACTCCTTACATAATAACTCATAATATAATATACATATAAAACATACAACTCCTATCCCTCTTACAAACTTGTAATAACAAAGACGAGGGAAGAAAATAATCTAATTAATACAACAACATATAAACTAAACGCAGTATAATTCTTCATAATGTTTCATCCGGTTCTTGAAAAGGTACAGCTGTAGGGGGTGAGAACCTAACCACACAGTCTCACCACGGAGTTTCAAAGTTGTCATAGAAAGATATTTAATAAGAAAACTATTTTCAAGCTTAGTGATTATCTTTGCCTTACGAATCCTTTAAAAACCAATAGGTAATCATTCAAAACCTTTTCAAAGAAACAATGTTTAATCTTTCCGAAACTTTTCCTTTCCTATAAGAAAAATCTCAAACCGAAACCAACCACACAATCAAACAACACAATCATTAATTCAGTACCAAAGTTCATTCTCAAATATAGTACGCCAGGACAAACACAGGCAAGATAGACAAGGAAAGCACAAGTAGGTAGCAGTTACAGCAAAGAGTTCAAGTAGCAGTTAAGAACAGTTTAGCAATTAGGCAAACCAAAACAAGTTCAAACCCAAGCAAAGCATACAAATACATATGATGCATGCATGTCCTATGGCTGATGAGGCTCATCTGTCGGTTATCCAGCTAGCCCGACAAAACTAAATTGTCCTTAGACTGTCCCCTGACGTGCATCCCCAAGATTCTATGCATAGCTTTTTCTCAGATAATCAATATTGCTCAATGGGGGTAACATTCCCGGGAATTTATATAGTGCCCAGTCACACTTACGTCATAGGGTCAACAGAGTATCGAGTTTTCAACCTGGTACATGGGGTGCAAGCCATGGTATTTTATCCAAGGAATCTCGTATCTCAGATAATTCAAATTCATAAGCCATATGAATAATTCAAAGATCATATCTCAACATTCTCAACATCATCATCATTCATCAACTCAAATCTCATTTCCAATTTCATTCAAAACCCAAGTTTCAAAGAAAATCCCCATTATCCTTATTTCCATTCCGTTCATTAACAATTCCAATTCAAGACATAATTCCTTCTTTTAAATAAATCAATCTTAAAACATATAACGTTTAAAACCAAATATTTTTAAATAAACAATCCGTTTTCAAATTATCAAGTCCTTTTCAAAATTTGTTTTAAAATCAAATTTCGATATCAAATCGGGTTCAATATCAAATCAAATTTCAATACTAAACCTTTCCTAGAATCGAATCGTTTCCAAAATAAAACTAATTTTCATTATTAAATCTCTCCCATTAATTTAAGGAAAACCACTTTAACAACATCAGTCAACTAATCAGAATATTCAGCTTTCTCAATCGATCAATCTATCAATCAAACTAATAATCTCATTCATCCAAAACAACTCTATTCAATTCATAAGACTCAGGAAATCACCAAAGATGTATTTTACGCATTAATATCAATTTATAACAACTCTGAAAAATTAAACAATTTTAAGAAAAGCATCACTACTTCAGTTAGCTGAGTCCACGTAATTTATCGTGATAATTCCCTTTCCTTTTAATTCATAGCAACAGTGGCAACAATAACCCCCATGGGAACAGCAATAGCCCCGACGCCTCTTACAATAGCCGTGTTAATATAAATTGTAATTATAGTGATTGAAACAGTTTCAAGAAACTCAAGACAAGGACATGTTTCTAAAATTGAATAAGAACAAGCATGGCAAAGATAGTAAAATATGTAAATGGCCTAGAATTGAAAAAGATATCCAACCAGAGTCATTAGGAACGGCTCCGGTGTCGGCTCCCAGTGGCAAAAGAACAGAAGTCAAAGACATGTGCATCCGTCCTAATGGCAGTAACACCACTCCAATCAGTAAGGCAGCAGGGATACTAACAAAATTAGAACAACGGAGCAAAATAGAAATGAAATAGATTCAGGAAAAGAAGAAGCAGATGCCGGTAAATCAGGCCCAGTTCCGATAATGGCGTACAGTTGAATAACTTGCAACAACCAAAACCCCAAAAGACAGAGGCTTCAGTTGCGGTCGGCGAGCCTAGCAGCTTTGGGGATGGATCTTCGGCGACGGTGGAGGAAAGACAGTGAGGCAACGACAGCGGCAAGTTGGACGATTGGAGCCTTCAGCAACGGTGATAGAGTCCACGAACGGCACAGCGGCAGCGTTGATCCTCCCCAGCTCGTGGGGGTTTCAGGTCCGCGTTTCTTCTTTCTTGTCTAGGCCCAACGCTCACATCAACCCAGCCATGGCGGTGACAAGTCGGCGGCACTCGTCAGACGGCGACGACGATGATGGCGCGGACCTTCGACGGCGGCGGCTTGGCGGCAAGCAAACGCGATCTCCTCTCTTTTGCCCTTGCTCGCGTCCTCCTCTTCCTTCTTCGTCACTCTCTCTCGGCCTCCATCCTACGGCGACATGACGGTGGCAGCAAGGAGCGCGGCGGCGTGAGCACCGTGACGCACTCCCTCTCCTCTTCTCATGTGACCCACGCTTCGATCCTCTCTGCCCTCCCTTTCTTTCTTTCCTTCCTTCCTTCTTTCTTTCTTTCTTTCTTTTCCCGTTTCCCCTTTCTATTTTCCTTTCTTTCATTTCTTTCTTTCTTCTGTTCTTTGTTTCTTGAAGCAATTAGGTATTAGGATTGGGGAAGGAAAAGGCGGTGGGGGTAGAAGATTAGGATTAAGGTAGTTTAAGTAATTTTAATAAAATTATGGGTATATAGTATTAATTAAAAACTTAATTTAATCTATTAAAATTATGTTAAAAATATTATTTGATTATTAATTTACTAATTGATTTTTAATAAAATATTTTAATTTAAAATTAAAGATAATATTCTTTTACAACTGTTAAGCTGCCTAATTTAAATATAGAAGATTATTCAATAATTATAATATTAAGTAAAATTTTTAATTTAATTGTCAAAACTTGATTTAATTACTTTTAATAAAATAATTTCTAAAAATAAAGTCTTTAATGAATAAATAAATTAAAATTAACTTATGATAATATTTTTTTTGAAAATTATGGGTCTTACATCCTATCCACCTTATAAAAATTTTCGTCCTCGAAAATTGATACAAAATAAAAGAGATTTCATATTACTTCACTCTTGAACTCATTTAAAGAAGAAATAAAAAGTCCTCATTATATATAGTTTCAAATACCAAAATTTTTATATAGCATAAAAATATAAAGGGTATAAGTATGATGTGAAACAGAAGTTATAAGATAGGCTTGATGTACAAGATGATATGTTTCAAACATGTGATGGTAAAATAAGGAAGAAAAAGTTTATAAAATAAGCTGGGGTTAAAACGATGTGCTTAATGTCCGCTTACTGATCTCATACCAACTTCAGAGATTCAACTATTCAAACTTCAACATAACTTATCTCCACAATTTTCAACCGTACTTTATTAGGCAACTCATTTGAAGGTTCTCAACTTTGTTAAACATTTTACAAACCTTACTACTAGTCATAAGTCCCATATCAACAGAACTCCTTTACATAAAATAAGGTGTCATAACTCCTTGTAATGTCGTACACTTACGAGTTTCCCTTTTTACGTTCACCAAACATGTCCTAAAGGAACTAATGTGTCGTTCACTAAGTCTAATGTGTCATTCACTAAGTCTAACGGTCACACAAGATGCCAAAACTAATCTCGAGTATACTGAGAAGGATAATAAACCATAGAAAAGAAAGAAAAGTAACAAGGAACGCATTCGCGAGAATTTGAAAGAATAAATGCAATTGCAGGTAAACAAGGATGATCAAACAATGGAGTTTGCTAGAAAGAAATTAATTGACAACTTCAAGGATTACCTTTGGATAAAAAAATTCAATAGGATAAAAAAAGGAAATCAGTGTATTAGTTTGAAACATATCCAAGCCGAGTTGAAGAAGTATGAGATTTCATAGAAAAGGAATGACTAAAGACTATGGTGACGCATTATTGCGGAACAACTTCAAATGATGACGGGGGTTTCATAGTTCGTGGAGGAATATAGAATCAATAGCCGTGTTGCAAGAGTTTTAACATAGTCAGAAATGTAAACATTTAAGATGTGCATAAGGTACAAATGGCGAAGCAAGGAAATTTAAATTACACTCCAAGGAAAGAGAAGGAGGAACGACACATTAAATTGAATGGCACAATTTAGAACACATAAGTCAATGCATTATAATAAAAAGGGGGCACTTTACATTTATTCAAGGGTCGGCATCGTACCCAAAACAATTCCAATGTTATATCAAAGAGTACAAAATTCATAAAGAGAAGTATAATAACAAGGATAGATGTTCTTAAAGATTCAAATAGCAGTTTACAAATAAGAGACAAACGTATGGAGAGATTAAAGAACTTCAATGGAGACGATGAGAAGAGAATGGTGCGTTCGTTAGAATTGAATTCAAGCTGAATCAAAGTGCAAGATTCACAAGAAAGTGACCAGAGTCAAGGATGTCATTTGCCAAATCCAAGGGAATGTGTAGGAACGTAATCAAATGAAAGATCCACAAGGAATAGATAAACTTAAGAGGAAGATCATCTTACCTAATAAAAAGAAAAGTTATGAAATAAGCAATTGAGGGAACTGAACAAAGTATAGATGTTTGCGTTACCTCGAAACTCTGTGACTCCTTATAACCTCGTACACTTACCAAATTCATTTTCTGCGCGCACAAATCACATCTCTAAAAACTAATATATAAGAAATACTAAACTTGAAAAGATTACAAATGACACATATGGTATTTGCAAGAAATCGGGAGAATATTCAGGTTTGCAATTGAACAAGGATGGTGTTTCGCAAGGATTTTGGAAGAATACGTGAGATTATCAACAGATAGGGATGCATATAAGCAATGAAGTGTAGTGTAAAGGGAGTTAATTCAAAAGCTTAAGAAGGAATCCTAAATCAAAGAGTTTCAACATGGGAAATAATAGGAAAAAGAGTACAACAATTTATAACAACTTCAAATTGAACCTAAAGGAATTGGTTTATCTTTTTATAAAGAAAGTATATAAATTCAATATTTTTCAAAAAAAAAAAACTAAACAAAGGTAAATATTATGTTATACAAGATCAAATTCAAATTAAAATGATTTGTGTGAAGTTTATTAAATGAAAATTAACTGAAATGAAAATAGAAATCTTTGCTTTAGGAAGTTTGAAGAGTTCATAGATACATAATTAAGTAAATATATATGTATGCATAAAAATTTGAATAATGTTGCAAAATGATCAAATTATGTTCAAATGAGAAAATCTAAGGTAAAATATTCTTGAAAAGATAAATAAAGACTAAGTAGTACTTTTAGATAGAAGCATGTTTTAACTATATAAAGAAATTGTTCATTTTTTTGTAGGGAAGTACTTATAAAATCAAAGGTTGTCGTATTCAGAATTCAAATAATGGTTACAACCAGAATCAAATAGAAAAAGAACCAAAATAGAACTATTTTCAAAAGAGATTCCAAGATAAGAGTTGTAGAAGAAAACTACTAGAATTGATTCATTTTATCAAAACAAGGTCAGTTTTTATCATTTTTACTAAGAAACACAAAACCAAAGATTGTAATCCGAGCAGGACACACAATAGTTGCAGAATACGAAACAGGAGAACTAAATCGCATAATTAGTTTACAACTAATCGCGACTCTTAAAATTTCAAATGATTTAGGAATCAAGGATTATGCATTGCACTAAAACTAATTGGAGATCAAATCAACAAATACTAAATTTATGAACAGTATCAAGATTGAGTGTCCCTTAAAGATTCAAGCAACAATTAGGAACATAATCAAGCAAGGATATATATGAATGACAAGATATTGTAGAGAAATATCTAAATCACATTCCAAGAAAGAAATCAAGAACTAGGGATTCCAATACAATTGATAAAGAAAAAGATAATGTCAAGCACGAATAAAGATTATACGTCAAAACGGAACTAATCTCTAGAACTCAGTTTCTAACGTTCCCAAAACCCGCGACTCGCGTTATCTATGACTTGTATATCGTCTATGACAATCCATTAATGCTTACATATATATAATTCACTAGTGTTAAGCCGGCCAAACTTAATACCAGGAATTATGCAATGCAAGACTAATGGCATTAATCAATAGGCCGTCATGTGCATAAAGCTCTAATTCTCGTTATTCAAACAAGACCTACTACATGACAGACTCTAAGAGTATGCAATTGAAGCATAATCAATTCATTTCCAAGGCTCTACAGGAAAGACCGTTCTGATACCATAATGTAACACCTTCACTATCAGAAGTCACGCTTCCGGCTGCACTACTCTGATAGTAAGAAGTATTACGACTACTTTACATACTAAATACTAAAATATGAGCCTGTGACTCGACACTGTATTGCTGTTTTCTTTGAAAATCGGAAATAAATACTTTATCTTAAGAAAAATACAAGCAGGCATAGATTTATATAGAAGACTCCTTACATAATAACTCATAATATAATATACATATAAAACATACAACTCCTATCCCTCTTACAAACTTGTAATAACAAAGACGAGGGAGGAAAATAATCTAATTAATACAACAACATGTAAATCAAATGTAGTATAACTCTTCATAATGCTTCATCCGATTCTTGAAAAGGTACAGCTGTAGGGGGTG
The DNA here is from genome assembly GCF_000817695.3 of Arachis duranensis. Lineage (NCBI taxonomy): Eukaryota > Viridiplantae > Streptophyta > Magnoliopsida > Fabales > Fabaceae > Arachis > Arachis duranensis. Next base: position 93,501,957 of record NC_029780.3, read on the forward strand.
AGAACCTAACCACACGGTTTCACCACGGAGTTTCAAAGTTGTCATAGAAAAATATTTAATAAGAAAACTATTTTCAAGCTCAGTGATTATCATTGCCTTATGAATCCTTTAAAAACCAGTAGGTAATCATTCAAAACCTTTTCAAAGAAACAATGTTTAATCTTTCTGAATCCGAAACCTTTCCTTTCCTATAAGAAAAATCTCAAACCAAAACTAACCACACAATCAAACAACAGAATCATTAATTCAGCACCAAAAGTTCATTCTCAAATGTAGCATGCCAGGATAAACACAGGCAAGACAGACAAAGAAAGCACAAGTAGGTAGCAGTTACAGCAAAGAGTTCAAGTTGCAGTTAAGAACAGTTTAGCAATTAGGCAAACCAAAACGATTTCAAACCCAAACAAAGCATACAAATGCATATGATGCATCCCTGTCCTATGGCTGATGAGGCTCAACTGTCGGTTATCCAGCCAGCCTGACAAAACTGAATTGTCCTTAGAATGTCCCCCGACGTGCATCCTCAACAGTCTATGCATAGCTTTTTCTCAGATAATCAATATTGCTCAATGGGGGTAACATTCTTGGGAATTTATATAGTGCCCGGTCACACTTACTTTGTAGGGTCAACAGAGTATCGAGTTTCCAACCTGGTACACGTGGTGGCAAGACATGATACTTTATCCAGGGAACTTCGTATCTCAGATAATTCAAATTCATAAGCCATATGAATAACTCAAAGATCATATCTCAACATTCTCAACATCATCATCATTCATCAACTCAAATCTCATTTCCAATTTTATTCAAAACCCATGTTTCAAAGAAAATCCTCATCATCTTTCTTTCCATTCCGTTCATTACAATTCCAATTCAAGACATAATTCCTTCTTTAAAATAAATCAATCTTAAAACATATAACGTTTAAAACCAAATCTTTTTAAATAATTACTTCAAACGAAACTTCCAATTTTATAAAATTTCGGCAGCATCTCCTCTAAAACTCGGACTTTGCCACCCTTTTTGGGTCCCAACCAAACCAAACCAAACACCTGTTAATCATTCAAATAACTTCCAATAACAATTTTCACTACAACCACTCTCAACACAAGGAAATTACAAAATCCAGAATCCAATCAACCAATCCTATAAATCACAATCTAAATGAACCTCATTTAATAGCATTAATCAATAATTAAGAACTCTCGGTTTTTCCAAACAGTTTCAAACCAAACCATTCCTCAAACCCTGTTCGAACCATTTCCAAAATAGTAAATTATTCTCAATAAACGCCGTTTTCAAATATCAAGTCCTTTTCAAAATTTGTTTTAAAATCAAATTCTGATATCAAATCGGGTTCAATATCAAATCAAATTTCAATACTAAACCTTTCCTAAAATTGAATCATTTCCAAAATTAAACTAAATTCCATTATTAAATCTCTCCCATTAATTTAAGGAAAACCACTTTAACAACATCAGTCAACTAATCAGAATATTCAGCTTTCTCAATCGATCAATCTATCAATCAAACTAATAATCTCATTCATCCAAAACAACTCTATTCAATTCATAAGACTCAGGAAATAACCAAAGATGTATTTTACACATTAATATCAATTTATAACAACTCTGAAAAATTAAACAAGTTTAAGAAAAGTATCCCTACTTCAGTTAGCTGAGTCCACGTAATTTATCGTGATAATTCCCTTTCCTTTTAATTCATAGCAACAGTGACAACAATAACCCCCACGGGAACAGCAACAGCTCCGACGCCTCAACAGCCGTGTTAATATAAATTGTAATTATAGTGACTGAAACAGTTTCAAGAAACTCAAGACAAGGACATGTTTCTAAAATCGAATCAGAACAAGCATGGCAAAGATAGTAAAATATGTAAATGACCTAGAATTGAAAAAGATATCCAACCAGAGTCATTAGGAATGGCTCTAGTGTCGGATCCCAACGGCAAAAGAACAGAAGTCAAAGACATGTGCATCCGTCCTAATGGCAGTAACACCACTCCAATCGGTAAGGCAGCAGGGATACTAACAAAATTAGTACAGTGGAACAAAATAGAAATGAAATAGATTCAGGAAAGGAATAAGCAGATACCGGTAAATCTGGCCCAGTTCTGATAACGGCATACAGTTGAATAACTTGCAACAACCAAAACCCCAAAAGACAGAGGCTTTAGTTGCGGTCGGTGAGCCTAGCAGCTTTGGGGATGGATCTTCGGTGACGGTGGAGGAAAGACGGCGAGGCAACGACAGCGGCAAGTTGGACAATTGGAGCCTTCAGCAACGGTGATAGAGTCCACAAATGGCACAACGGCAGCATTGATCCTCCCCAGCTCGTCGGGGTTTCAGGTCCACATTTCTTCTTTCTCGTCTGGGCCCAATGCTCATAACAACCCAGCCATGGCGGTGACAGGTCGTTGGCGCTCCTCAGACGGCGACGACGATGATGGCGCGGACCTTCGACGGCAGCGGCTTGGCAGCGAGCAAACGTGATCTCCTCTCTTCTGCCCTTGCTCGCGTCCTCCTCTCCCTTCTTCGTCACTCTCTCTCGGCCTCCCTCCTATGGCGACACGACGGCGGCAGCAAGGAGCGCGGTGGCATGAGCACCGTGACGCACTCCTTCTCCTCTTCTCGTGTGACCTACACTCCGATCCTCTCCACCCTCCCTTTCTTTCTTTCCTTCTTTCTTTCTTTCTTTTCTCGTTTCCCTTTTCTATTTTCCTTTCTTTCATTTCTTTCTTTCTTCTGTTCTTTGTTTCTTGAAGCAATTAGGTATTAGGATTGGGGAAGGAAAAGACGGTGGTGGTAGAAGATTAGGATTAGGGTAGTTTAGGTAATTTTAATAAAATTAGGGGTATATAGATTAATTAAAGACTTAATTTAATCTATAAAAATTATGTTAAAAATATTATTTGATTATTAGTTTACTAATTGACTTTTAATCAAATATTTTAATTTAAAATTAAAGATAATATAATTAATTTTCTTTGTTTATAAAATTAATGTATTAAATTTTAGAATCTCAATTATTTAACTAAATTGCATAAAATTCTTATTCTTTTACAACTGTTAAGCTGTATAATTTAAATATAGAAAATTATTTAGTAATTATAAAATTAAATAAAATTTCAAATTTAATTGTCAAAATTTGATTTAATTACTTTTAATAAAATAATTTCTAAAAATAGTCTTTAATAAATAAATAAATTGAAATTAACTCATAATAATATTTTTTTTGAAAATTTTGGGTCTTTCAGCAAGGTATCAAGGTATAACAGTTGGTGAGTTAGAAGCCTTACTCTTAGCACATGAAAGCATGTTATCAAGATTCAGGAGACCAGAAGCTTTTATTCAAGCTAATTGATGCGCGGATAGTTTATACGCTTTTTGGCATTGTTTTTAGTATGTTTTTAGTATATTTTAGTTAGTTTTTAGTATACTTTTATTAGTTTTTAGTTAAAATTCACTTTTCTGGACTTTACTATGAGTTTGTGCGTTTTTCTGTGATTTCAAGGGTCCTGAGCAAAAATCTTATTCAGAGGCTGAAAAGGACTGCAGATGCTGTTGGATTCTGACCTCCCTGCACTCGAAGTGGATTTTCTAGAGCTACAGAAGCCCAATTGGCATGCTCTCAACGGCGTTGGAAAGTAGACATCCTGGGCTTTCCCGCAATGTATAATAGTCCATACTTTGCCCGAGATTTGATGGCCCAAATCGGCGTTGCAAATCAGCTTCAGAATTTCCAGCGTTTAACGCTGGAACTGGCATAAAAATTGGAGTTAAACGCCCAAACTGGCATAAAAGCTGGCGTTTAACTCCAGAAAAAGTCTCTACACATGAAAGCTTCAATGCTCAGCCCAAGCACAT
>NC_029780.3:93505873-93508487 GCF_000817695.3 Arachis duranensis
TTCTACCTTAGATTGAGTAGATATCTCTTGGATTCTTTAATCAGAATCTTCGTGGTATAAGCTAGAACTGATGGCGGCATTCAAGAGAATCCGAAAGGTCTAAACCTTGTCTGTGGTATTCTGAGTAGGATTCAATGATTGAATGACTGTGACGAGCTTCAAACTCCTGAGGGCTGGACGTTAGTGACAGACGCAAAAGAATCACTGGATTCTATTCCTGCCTCATTGAGAACCGACAGATGGATAGCCGTGCCGTGACAGGGTGCGTTGAACATTTCCACTGAGAGGATGGGAGGTAGCGACTAACAACGGTGAAACCCTTGCATACAGCTTGCCATGGAAGGAGCCTTGCGTGCTTGAAGAAGAAGACAGTAGGAAAGCAGAGATTCAAAAGATAGAGCATCTCCAAATCCTCAACCTGTTCTCCATTACTGCAAAATAAGTACTTATTTCATGTTCTTTTGCTTTTTACAATCAACCCTGATAATTATTGATATCCTGACTAAGATTTACAAGATAACCATAGCTTGCTTCAAGCTGAAAATCTCCGTGGGATCGACCCTTACTCACGTAAGGTATTACTTGGACGACCCAGTGCACTTGCTAGTTAGTTGTGCGGAATTGCAAAAGTGTGATTGCAATTTCGTGCACCAAGTTTTTGGCGCCGTTCCGGGGATTGTTCGAGTTTGGACAACTGACGGCTTATCTTGTTGCTTAGCTTAGGACTGTTTATTTTTGTTGGTTTAGAGTCTTTTAGTTGAGTCTAGTTCATATTTTAAGTTTGGTGTCAATTGCATGCTTTTGTTTTCTTTTAGTTTTTTTTCGAATTTGCCTGTTCTTAGTCCTTTCTTGTTCTTTAAAAATTCTTTTCTTTTAATTTTCGAATTTGCATGTCCTTAGTCCCTTTTCGATCCTTAAAAATTCTAAGTTTGGTGTCCTCTTTGTGTTTTTCCCTTTAAAATTTTTGAAAATTAGTGTTTGATTTTCTAAAAATTTTAAGTTTGGTGTCATTTTGTTGTTTTTCTCTTTCCTCATTCAAAAAAAAAAATCAAATCTTTTTCAAACTAATTTTCAATCATATCTTTTCAATTGCTAATTCCAAAATCTTTTTAATTAACTAACTGATTTAGTTTTCAATTTGCTTTGATTTTATTTTTCTTTTAGTTTTTGACATTTTATTTTATTTTCCTTTTATTTTATTTTATTATTTTCGGTCAAAAAAAAATAAATATATTTTAATCTACTTGCAATCCATATCATTTCCCTTTCTCCATCATGGACCTAAGTGGAATTGAGCAGTCCAGAAGGACTTTGGGGTCATATGCTAACCCCATTACAGCTGCATATGGGAGTAGCATTTGTATACCTCCCATCAAAGCGAGCAGCTTTGAGCTAAACCCTCAACTCATTATCATGGTGCAGCAAAATTGCCAGTATTCCGGTCTTCCACAGGAAGAACCTACTGAGTTTCTGGCACAATTCTTACAACTTGCTGACACAGTATGTGATAAAGAGGTGGATCAGGATGTCTACAGATTGTTACTGTTTCCATTTGCTGTAAAAGTTCAAGCTAAGAGGTGGTTAAACAACCAACCTACAGCAAGCATAAAGACATGGAAACAGTTATCAGACAAATTCCTGAATCAATTTTACCCTCCAAAGAGGATGACACAGCTAAGGCTGGACATCCAAGGCTTTAAACAAGAGGATAATGAATCCCTTTACAAAGCCTGGGAGAGGTATAGAGGTATGCTAAGAAAATGTCCCTCTGAAATGTTTTCAGAGTGGGTATAGTTAGACATCTTCTACTATGGGCTTACAGAAAAAGCTCAGATGTCTTTAGATCACTCAGCTGGTGGATCTATACATATGAGGAAGACGATTGAAGAGGCTCAAGAGCTTATAGATACTGTTGCTGGAAATCAATATTTGTACTCTAGCAATGAGTCCTCTACAAAAGAAGAAGTTACGGCAGTAGCCACTGATCCTAATCCTCAAGAACAGATGGTTGAGCTTAATCAGCAATTACAACTGATGACAAAACAGTTAGCAAAATTTAAAGAGATGCTCCAAGAAACTAAAATTGCTAACAAGAACATAGAACTGCAGTTGAATCAGGCAAAACAGCAGATATCTAAACAGGTAACAGAAGAATGTCAAGCAGTTCAATTGAGGAGTGGGAAGACTTTGAATAACACTGCTCAAAGTAGCAAAAAGCCAAATAAGGAACAATTGACAGAGGATAACCAAACCACTGTCCAAAATCCCTCTGAGGACAGTAAGAGCCCAGAGAAGAGTACTTTTGGCGTTCAAACGCCAGAAAAGGGGGGAAAGCTGGCGTTAAACGCCCATTCCCTGCCCAGTTCTGGCGTTCAAACGCCAGAAAAGGGAGAGAAGTTGGCGTTAAACGCCCAATCTTCACTCAATCCTGGCGTTCAGACGCCAAGGGAGGATCAGACACCTGAGAGTGCTGACAGTAATCCCTCTAAAAAGGCTTCTTCAACCACTTCTGTAAGGAATAAACCTGCAGCAACTAAGGTTGAAGAATATAAAGCCAAGATGCCTTATCCTCAGAAACTCCGCCAAGCGGAACAGGATAAGTAGTTTGCCCGCG
>NC_029780.3:93508505-93509464 GCF_000817695.3 Arachis duranensis
TTGAAATAAAGATTCCGTTTGCAGAGGCACTTGAGCAAATACCTTCTTATGCTAAGTTCATGAAAGAGATCTTAAGCCATAAGAAGGATTGGAGAGAAACTGAAAAAGTGTTTCTCACTGAAGAATGCAGTGCAGTCATTCTAAAAAGCTTACCAGAAAAGCTTCAAGATCCAGGAAGCTTTATGATACCATGCACATCAGAAGGTGCTTGCACCAAGACAGCCCTGTGTGATCTTGGAGCAAGCATCAATTTAATACTTGCATCCACTATCAGAAAGCTTGGGTTGACTGAAGAAGTCAAACCAACCCGGATATGCCTCCAACTTGCTGATGGCTCCATTAAATATCCATCAGGCATAATAGAGGACATGATTGTCAAGGTTGGGTCATTCGCCTTTCTAACTGACTTTGTGGTGCTGGAAATGGAGGAGCACAAGAGTGCAACTCTCATTATAGGAAGACCTTTCCTAGCAACTAGACGAACTCTCATTGATGTACAAAAAGGGGAAGTAAACCTGAGAGTCAATGAGGATGAGTTCAAGTTGAATGCTGTAAAAGCTATGCAGCATCCAAACACACCAAATGACTACATGGGCGCTGACATTATTGACTCTTTGGTGGAAGAGATCAATATGACTGAAAGTCTAGAATCAGAGCTTGAGGACATCTTCAAGGATGCTCAGCCTGATCAGGAAGAACCGGAGGAAACAAAAGAATTTTTGAAAATTCCTCAGGAGGAGGATAAGCCTCCCAAACCTGAACTCAAACCATTACCACCATCCCTGAAGTATGCATTTCTGGGAGAGGGTGACACCTTTCCAGTGATTATAAGCTCTGCTTTAAATCCACAGGAAGAGGATGCACTGATTCAAGTGCTAAGGACACACAAGACAGCTCTTGGGTGGTCCATAAGTGATCTTAAGGGCATTAGCCCAGCTAGATGCATGCACAAGATCCTG
>NC_029780.3:93510007-93510544 GCF_000817695.3 Arachis duranensis
CCTGCCAATGTTAAGGCAATCAGAAGCTTTCTGGGGCATGCAGGATTCTACAGGAGGTTTATAAAGGATTTTTCAAAAATTGCAAAACCTTTGAGCAACCTGCTAGCTGCTGACACACCATTTGTGTTTGACACACAGTGTCTGCAAGCATTTGAGACCCTGAAAGCCAAGCTGGTAACAGCACCAGTCATCTCTGCACCAGACTGGACATTGCCATTTGAACTAATGTGTGATGCCAGTGACCATGCCATTGATGCAGTGTTGGGACTGAGGCATAACAAGCTTCTGCACGTCATTTATTATGCCAGCCATGTTCTAAATGATGCACAGAAGAATTACACAACCACAAAAAAAGAGTTACTTGCAGTGGTCTATGCCATTGACAAGTTTAGATCCTATCTAATGGGATCAAAGGTGATTGTGTACACTGACCATGCTGCTCTTAAGTACTTACTCACAAAGCAGGATTCAAAACCCAGGCTCATAAGATGGGTGTTGCTTCTGCAAGAGTTTGATATAGAAATAAGAGACAGAAAA
>NC_029780.3:93510614-93512483 GCF_000817695.3 Arachis duranensis
AGTAGCTGGGGCGTCCCTCCCTTCTACTGAGATCTCTGAGACTTTCCCAGATGAGCAACTCTTTGCCATTCAGGAAGCTCCATGGTTTGCAGATATTGCAAATTACAAAGCTGTGAGGTTCATACCCCAGGAGCACAGCAGAGTGCAAAGAAAGAAATTAATTTCAGATGCCAAGTACTACCTATGGGATGAGCCATATCTCTTTAAGAGATGTGCAGACGGAATGATCCGCAGATGTGTACCCAGAGAAGAAGCACAGAGGATCCTGTGGCATTGCCACGGATTACAGTATGGGGGACATTTTGGAAGTGAGCGAACAGCCACTAAGGTCCTCCAATGTGGCTTCTACTGGCCCACTCTCTATAAAGATGCCCGAGAGTTTGTGCGTAACTGTGAGAGCTGCCAAAGAGATAGTAACTTACCTCATGGATACGCCATGCCTCAACAAGGGATATTAGAGATAGAATTGTTTGATGTATGGGGTGCAATAAACAGCTGTACTCTGCTATGGTCCGATATGGAATTAGCCACAAAGTGGCTACCCCGTATCATCCACAGACAAATGGGCAAGCTGAAGTCTCTAACAGAGAGCTAAAAAGAATCCTAGAACGGACTGTAATAGCCCGAAGAAAGGATTGGGCAAGGAGCTTGGATGATGCTCTGTGGGCGTACAGAATAGCATTCAAGACCCCAATAGGAACCTCACCATACCAACTTGTGTATGGCAAGGCCTGTCATCTGCCCGTGGAACTGGAACATAAAGCCTATTGGGCAACCAGATTCCTAAACTTGGATGCTAAGTTAGCTGGTGAAAAGAGATTACTCCAGCTAAATGAGCTAGATGAATTTAGACTCAATGCCTTTGAAAATGCAAAGATTTATAAGGAAAGGGCAAAGAAGTGGCATGACAAAAAGTTGTCATCCAGAGTCTTTGAGCCAGGACAAAAAGTTCTGCTCTTCAACTCTAGGCTTAGATTGTTTCCAGGAAAACTTAAATCCCGGTGGAGGGGTCCATTTGTGATTACAGGAGTGTCACCATATGGATATGTTGAGCTTCAGGATACTGACTCTGACAAGAAGTTCATTGTTAATGGACAGAGGATTAAACTTTATCTTGAAAGCAATTTTGAGCAAGAATGCTCAAAACTGAGACTTGAGTGATTCTCAGTGAAGGTCCAGCTAAAGACAGTAAAGAAGCGCTTGCTGGGAGGCATCCCGGTCATTAGCAGGTTATATGTTTTGTTTCTACAAGGGCAATTATCAAAATTGAAGGAATTCACAGAGTTACAGAAGGATCCAGTGCAAAAAGCAGAGAAAAAGAGCTTACTGGCGAAAAAACACCAGTAAGGGGTACTTTGGGCGTTAAACGCCAGAATGGGCACCATTCTGGGTGTTTAACGCCAGTAAAGGTGCCATTTTGGGCATTAAACGCTAGAATGGGCACCATTCTGGGCGTTTAACGCCAGGTGTGCAGCATCCTGGGCGTTTAACAAAATGCCCAGTGACAAAGGGGATTCTGGCGTTTAACGCCAGCCAGGGTACCTGGCTGGGCGTTAAACGCCCACAATGGCTAGCAAATGGGTGTTAAACGCCAGAATGGATGCCATTCTGGGTGTTTAACGCCAGAAAGGTGGGGGACTGACATTTTGCTTTCCGATTAAATTTTTTTTCAAACTTTCCTTTTTTGACCTATACTTTTCTACATAAACACATTTCAAACTTTCAACATTCACCTTCAAATCTTCAAAAATTAAAATCATTCTTCAAATCTCTCTCAAATCCTTCCCAAATCTTGTTCAAAAAAAACTCAACTTTCTCTCAAATTCTTTCCATATCTTCTCAAATCTCCTTCCAATTTTCCGAAATCTT
>NC_029780.3:93513896-93514806 GCF_000817695.3 Arachis duranensis
AAGAAAGAGAATAATCCAAAGAATCTTTGGAATCAAGAGAAGTTCTTAACCAAAGAACATGAAGAACATTATCATAAAATATGGGTCTGAGGGTCAGTGATCCCGGAAGTTAAATTTGATCTGAAAGAAGATGAATATCCGGGGATCCAAGAGCAAATTCGAAACAGTCAAGAGGGGAGACCTCAAACCAATTGCAAGAGGTTGGCTAGACTTTATTGGGCGTTCCATATTGCCCACTAGCAACCGTTCTGAGGTCACTATCAAGAGAGCAGTGATGATTCATTGCATTATGCTTGGAAAAGAAGTGGAGGTCCATCATGTGATTGCTTGTGAGATCTACACAATTGCAAATAAGAATTCCACTGAAGCCAAACTGGCTTACCCAAGCTTGATCTCCTTGCTCTGTAAAGAGGCTGGGGTAAAGATGGGAGTAGATGAATTCATACCCATTGAACATCCAATCACCAAGAAGTCAATGGAAGGACAAATGCAAGACAACTCTATCAAAAAGAGGGCGCAGGAGTTCCTCTCTGAATTTCTTGAAATTGACTACTGGTCCAGCCTAGAAGCATCTATCACCAAGTTGCAAGAAACTATGGAGCAACTTAAGGAAGAACAGCAGAATCAGAACTGCATGCTTTGCAAATTACTGAAGGAACAAGAGAAGCAAGGGCGTGAACTCCAAGAGTTGAAACGCCAAAAGCTCTCCTCTCAATCTGAGGGAGCATCCACTTCTCAAAATCAAGGTTGTTGAGTCCTAACTCTGTGAAAATCTCTATCATTAGGAGCCTATTTAAAATTTTGTTTTCTATTTCTTACTAGTCTCATCTTATATCTATTTTTGAGTCTTGTTCTTAATTCATAATTAATAAAATTTAAAATTCATGTCTTAAAGCTATGAATGTCCTAT
>NC_029780.3:93516063-93532301 GCF_000817695.3 Arachis duranensis
TTCTACCTTAGATTGAGTAGATATCTCTTAGATTCCTTAATCAGGATCTTCGTGGTATAAGCTAGAATTGATGGCGGCATTCAAGAGAATCCGGAAGGTCTAAACCTTGTCTGTGGTATTCTGAGTAGGATTCAATGATTGAATGACTGTGACGAGCTTCAAACTCCTGAAGGCTGGGCGTTAGTGACAGACATTAAAGAATCACTGGATTCTATTCCAACCCGATTGAGAACCGACAGATGATTAGCCGTGCCGTGACAGGGTGCGTTGAACATTTTCACTGAGAGGATGGGAGGTAGCCATTGACAACGGTGAAACCCTACATACAGCTTGCCATGGAAGGAGCCTTGCGTGCTTGAAGAAGAAGACAGTAGGAAAGCAGAGATTCAGAAGATAGAGCATCTCCAAAACCTCAACATGTTCTCCATTACTGCAAAATAAGTACTTATTTCATGTTCTTTTGCTTTTTACAATCAACCCTGATAATTATTGATATCCTGACTAAGAGTTACAAGATAACCATAGCTTGCTTCAAGCCGACAATCTCCGTGGGATCGACCCTTACTCACGTAAGGTATTACTTGGACGACCCAGTGCACTTGCTGGTTAGTTGTGCGGAATTGCAAAAGTGTGATTGCAATTTCGTGCACCACTAATCTAGCTTTCAATCTGGACAAAATCAGTAGTCAAGAGGTGGATTTAGGGGTGGTTCTCGAGGCAGAGGTGGCCGACCTTATAGAGGAGGCAGAAGCTCATATACGGACGGCAGAATGATGCAAGAATCATATAATGGAGGCAGAGCAACACAAGGTCACTCCTCATCTGGCTATGGAAGGGGCCAGTATGGAAGAGGAAACTATAGTGATTCAGGAAACTATGAAGATTCAAGAAACTATAATCAGGGAAGAAATTACTCTCAATTTTCTCAATCTAATAAGCCACAATGCCAGGTCTGTGACAAAATAGGTCACACAGCAAAGACATGCTGGTATAAGTATAGTGAGGAACAGTATGATACAGGTTACAATGAAGAAGGCTACAACAATCAGATCTCTCAACCCAAGGCCAACTATAGTAATGTACTGGCAACTCCAGCAACCATTCAGGATCTGAACTAGTACCCTGATTCAGGTGCTACACACCACATGACACATGATGAGCAGAATCTGATGGAGAAGGAGGAGTGTGGAGGAGATGAGCAAGTTGTGATAGGCAACAGAACATGTTTGCAAATCAATTATGTTGGTAATTCATGTTTTAAGTCTGATTTGAGCTCTAGGTTGTTCTTAATGAGAAAATTATTGCACGTACCTGAAATCACTAAGAATTTGATGAGTGTGTACCAATTCTGCTGTGATAACAAAGTATTGTTTGAATTCCATGCTGATAAATATTGTGTTAAATCACAGGAAAACAAGAAAGTTATTCTTCAAGGGAATGTTGATAAGGGGTTGTATAAGTTTGTCAGGTTCACCACTGCACACACACTAGCAGCCTATGTTTCGTCAGTAAAAGGCTTGAATACCTTCTTCTTTGGCATGCCAGATTATGACACCCAAATAAAAATGCCATGTCAAAAGTTCTGAGTGCTTGTAATCTTTCCTTTACAATTGATAAACTAGAATGTCCAGCCTGTTGTATTGGCAAGTCGCATCAATTACCTTTTCCTGTTTCACAAACAATGTACACAAAACCATTAGAACTTGTATATACATATATTTGGGGACCAGCACCCATATCTGATAATAATGGAAATTGGTATTTTGTAAATTTCATTGATGCATTCTCAAAGTTTACTTGGATATACCTTCTTAAATCTAGAGCTCAGCTTAAATCAGTCTTTAATCACTTTCACCAAATGATTGAATTGCAATTAGACACAAAATTAAAAAATGATACAAAGTGACAATGCGGCTGAATATGTTGGCTTGTCAAAGATTTTGCAGGAAAAAGGAGTTTGTCATAGGTTCTCTTGTCCACATGTACATCAGCAAAATGGCTCAGCAGAAAGGAAACACATGCATGTAGTTGAGATGGGACTAACGCTATTGGCTGGAGCCTCAATGCCTACCAAATTCTGGGGAGAGGCATTTACAACAGCAGCCAAGTTAATCAATGTGTTACCCACATTAGTTTTACATGGACAGTCACCTACGGAGAAATTGTTTGGGAAGAAACCTCCCTATGAGAACCTAAGATTGTTTGGGTGCCTATGCTTTCCTCACCAAAGACCTTTCAACAAGCACAAATTGGATTTCAGGTCATCACCCTGTACATTTGTAGGGTATGGTACAACACAAAAAAGGTACAAGTGTTACACTCAACAAGGGAAGATCATCACAACCCCGAACGTAATTTTCTTTGAAAATAGATTTCCATTTGAAGAAGCAGCTAAGCAGGGACAGATGCTAGTTGATCCAAGCTCAACTCCAACAATTTCAATAATGCCTAGAATTCCCTTAATCAACATTGATAGTGGACAGTAGCAGCAACCCAGTCCAGACTCAACACAACAGCACCAGCAATCAGTAGCAACAGCTCAGCAACATGACACAGTCTTGAGACAACAAGCAACACATGCAAGTGAAGACATGCAGCAACAGCAGCGCAGTCCAATGGCAAGTTCAGCAGCTCCAATGGTTCCAAGGATTCCCTTAATCAATATTGATAGACAGCAATAATTAGGAAGCATCTCTGACATAATCAGACAGCAACAACAGCACCAACACATGATTAACTCTACAAATAATAGACAGCAGCAGCACCAGCAACATTCCTTGATAAGTTCAGCAGCTAACATGTAGCAGCAGCAATCATAATTGGCAAGCCTAGCAATCAATGTACAACAACAGAACCAGCAACAATTGAACAATTCAATAGTCAATCCACAAAAATAGCAGTCACAACAACCAATGATCAATTTACAACAACAGCTTCAAGACTAGTTGATCAGCTCAACAATCAATAGACATCAGTAGCCACAACCTTCAATTAATTCATCAACCATTCCAAGACAATAGCAGTAGCAACCATTAGTCAATTCAGTATTCAGTCCACGACAGCAACAGCAGCAGCAACCATTAGTCAATTCAACATCTAGTCCATGACAGCAGCAGCAGCAGCAACCACTAATACCACTAGTCAATTTAGCAAATAGGCAGGAACAACAACCACAATCAAAGAAAAATTCAAGATTTAACACACAGTAACAGTAATTAAGAATCAGTCCGGAGATTACCATTCAGCAGCAGCAACAACAATTAGATTCAAAGAAAAACTCAAGACCATACATACAACAGCAGTAGCAAACAAGACCTTACACATAGCAGCAGCAACAATTAAGAAGCAGCCCTGAGACTATTCGACAGCAACAAGAAAAACCAAACAATTCAGAAGTTATTATATAACAACAGCAACATGAGCAACTTGAACTTATTTTACCAATCAGAATAGAAACACTTCAAATATCAGTAGCAGCTTCAGCAACCCCCATCCTAATACCTATAAACGACATTGAAATTGCCTTGCCACTTGATGAAGAAGCATCTCTAGCAGCACCAACAGTAAATACACACTCTATGGTCACCAGAAGCAAAGTTGGTATCTTCAAACCAAGAGTGTTTCTAGCTAGTGTGGAGCCAAGGAATGTACAACAAGCACTTCAATCCTTTGAATGGAAGGCAGCTATAGATTTGGAATATGAAGCCCTGTTGAAAAATAAAACTTGGGAACTAGTCACCCTTCCTCCCAATAGAGAAGCAATAGGAAGCAGATGGGTATTCAGAATTAAGTACAATTCTGATGGGTCGTTACAAAAATACAAGGCAAGGTTGGTAGCTCAAGGGTACTTACAAAGACCAGGGTTTGACTTCACTGAGACATACAGCCCAGTGGTCAAACCCACTTTAATCAAAATTCTATTGTCAATTGCCCTAGCTGAATCATGGACAATCAGGAAATTGGATGTAAACAATGCCTTTTTACATGGAGACTTGGCGGAAGAAGTGTATATGAAGCAGCCAAAGGGGTATGAAAAAGGGGATTCCACACTAGTCTGTAGATTAACCAAGGCCCTCTATGGATTAAAGCAAGCCCCTAGAGAGTGGTATCACAAGCTTGCCAAAGGATTGGCAGAAATTGGGTTCAAAGCAATCAAATCATATGTGTCAGTATTTCTAAGGGTGATGAATAGAGTGAAGACCTTTATGTTGGTGTATGTTGATGATATAATCATCACAAGAGAATCTGAAATACAAGTACAGGAAGTGATTGAAAACTGAATGCCATGTTTGCACTCAAATACATGGGCAATCTTCACTACTTTCTTGGAATTTAGGTAGCTAAGACAAGTGATGGAGGACTACTTCTTTTTCAACAGAAATATATCAATGAAGTATTGAAGAAAGCAAACATTGAAGGTTGCTCAAGCTGTTATACCCCTTTGCCCTCAACAGTAAAGTTATCAACCCATGGTGATTTCAACTTTGATAATCATTAACTGTATAGGTCAGTTATTGGCAGCTTACAATATTTAACAGTGACTAGACTTGAAATTTCATATAGTGTACACAAGATGTCACAGTTTGTACAAGCTCCTCTAAATACTCATTGAAGGATGGTAAAGAGAATACTCAGGTATCTCAGTGGTACAATAAGACATGGATTGCGCCTAAAGAAGGCTAACTCTATGGAAGTTATAGCCTACAGTGACTCAGATTGGGCTGGGGACCCTGATGAGCGGATAATTTATACGCTTTTTGGCATTATTTTTAGGTAGTTTTTAGTAGGATCTAGCTACTTTTAGGGATGTTTTCATTAGTTTTTATGCTAAATTCACATTTCTGAACTTTACTATGAGTTTGTGTGTTTTTCTGTGATTTTAGGTAATTTCTGGCTGAAATTGAGGGACCTGAGCAAAACTCTTATAAAAGGCTAACAAAGGACTGCTGTTGCTGTTGGATTCTGACCGCCCTACACTCAAAATGGATTTTCTGGAGCTAAAAAACTCCAAATGGCACGCTCTCAACGGAGTTGGAAAGTAGACATACAGAGCTTTCCAGAAATATATAATAGTCCATACTTTATTCGTGATTAGATGAGTAAACTGGCGCTCAACGCCAGTTCCATGCTGCATTCTGGAGTCAAACGCCAGAAACACGTCACGAACTAGAGTTGAACGCCAAAAACATGTTACAACTTGGCGTTCAACTCCAAGATAAGCCTCAGCTCGTATAAAGATCAAGCTCAGCCCAAGCGCACACCAAGTGGGCCCTGGAAGTGGATTTATGCATCAATCACTTACTTCTGTAAACCCTAGTAGCTAGTCTAGTATAAATAGGACTTTTTACTATTGTATTCAGTGTCTTTTGACCATGTTACATCTTTGGTCTCAGTTTTATTTTATTATTCATCTGAGGAGACTATTGATTACGTTTTGGGAGCTGGCCATTCGGCCATGCCTGAACCTTCATCACTTATGTATTTTCAACGGTGGAGTTTATACACACCATAGATTAATGGTGTGGAGCTCTACTGTACCTTGAGTTTTAATGCTGTTACTACTATTTTCTATTCAATTCGATTTATTCCTGTTCCAAGATATTCGTTGCACTTCACCATGATGAATGTGGTGATCCATGACACTCACCATCATTCTCACCTATGAATGTGCGTGACTCATAACCACTTCCGTTCTACCTTAGACCGGGCGCATATCTCTTGGATTCCTTAATCAGAATCTTCGTGGTATAAGCTAGAATTGATGGCGGCATTCATGGGAATCCGGAAAGTCTAACCTTGTCTGTGGTATTCCGAGTAGAATTCCGGGATTGAATGACTGTGACGAGCTTCAAACTCGCGATTATTGGACGTGATGACAAACGCAAAAGAATCGAGGGATTCTATTCCAACATGATCGAGAACCGACAGATGATTAGCCGTGCTGTGACAGAGCATTTGGACCATTTTCACTGAGAGGATGGGATGTAGCCATTGACAACGGTGATGCCCTACATACAGCTTGCCATGGAAAGGAGTAAGAAGGATTGGATGAATGCAGTAGGAAAGCAGAGATTCAGAAGGAACACAGCACCTCCATGCACTTATTTGAAATTCCCACCATTGAATTACATGAGTAACTCTATCTTTATTTTCTGTTTTATTTATTTACTATTCGAAAACTCCATAATCAATTATTATCCACCTAACTAAGATTTACAAGATGACCATAGCTTGCTTCATACCAACAATCTCCATGGGATCGACCCTTACTCACGTAAGGTATTACTTGGACGACCTAGTGCACTTGCTGGTTAGTTGTGCGGAATTGTGACTAAGTGTGATTCACGTTTGAGAGTGCTACCAGGTTTTTGGCGCCATTGTTGATGATCACAATTTTGTGCACCAGACCCTGATGATAGAAAGTCGACAAGTAGGTACTGTATATTTCTTGGCTTCAATCTAATTTCCTGGGCTTCAAGGAAGCAAATAGTAGTAGCAAGGTCAAGCACAAAAGCAGAATATAGGAGTATGGCAGATCTGGTAGCTGAGCTAATTTGGGTGAAAAACTTAATGAGTGAGCTACAATTTCCACCAAAAGAGGTACCTATGGTCTACTGTGATAATTTAAGTGTAGTTCTACTTACTGCCAACCCAATCTTACATTCAAAATCCAAACACTTTGAGATAGATCTTTATTTTGTTAGAGATCTTGTGAATAGTAAAGATATTAGAGTAAGTCACATTCTAGGAACCATGCAAATGGCTGATATCCTAACAAAGGTTGTGTCTTCTGACAACTTTCTACACTTTAGGACTAAACTGAACATTGAGGAATTGGATAGCACAGCTGCAGAAATGAAAGGCAAAAAGGTCAGAAGCAATGATCAGCAGAGCAAGACAACTAGAGATGATGACACATGATAGTCAAAGCAAGGCAAGCAAGAAAAAGGAAAAAGTAGAGATGATGTTAGGCATGCTTAAGTTCTAGTAACTACCTTTAGCTAAGTCAGTTAGCATGCAACCAGTTTCGTTTCAAGTTAACATAGTAAGCTTGAGATAATTAGTTAGCCTATTAGTTGCTAAACTGGAATCAGTTAATGGTTAGAAAACTCTAGAAACTCTTGACTATAAGTAGCAATACCAATTGCTACAGTAACCACTTTTGGTTTACAATACAATTCACAGATTCATTCCTTTCTCTCTCTTCTCTACTTCTTTCTCTCTTTTCTCTAAACCTTCTCATCAGATCTCTGAGTCTTCTTAGTTTAGGTTCTTGATACCTTCACTAATTAAAGAACGAAATTTACTTCGATTCAACTAACAACTATAATACACATTAATCTCTCTTATTTTTGTTTTATACGATTGTCGCTTATTAGTTGTTAAATGGATAAATGCTCAAATTGTTTCTAAAAAATCACGGGTAACTTAAATTAGTCCTTAAAAAAATTAAATGAATCAACTTAGTCTCTGGACAATACAACATGAAGTAAGTTAGTTTGCATACCTATTTCCCATTAACACCTTGGTATATGTCATAATTGACCATATTTGAAATCCAATCATCATCACGATTATATCTATCATTACCAAAAAAAATATTGAGTACTATTAGATTTATCGACGGATTTATTACACTAAAAAAAATAGCGTAATTATCGACGCTAAAAATCGACGGTTAAGTTTGCCATCGATAAAATAAAAAAGGGGTGATTAAAAATAAAATATTAAAATCGACGATAATGTCGTCTATTATTTTGACAATTTTTTAACACTCTCCTTCTATCGTCAAAGAACAAAAATTTTTTCTTTAAAATCGATGGACTGGTTGTCTATTTTAATAATTAAAATATCGACAGTCTCTGTCGTCGATAAATTTAGACGATAGAGATCTCTTTTCTTAATTGAATGAACGGTATAGATTTACTATATAAACTAGATGGATAGAGTGTTGATTTTTTTAACTAAATCGACAAAATATCCGTCGATTCTTATCAACCAAAAACTATTCCCGCCTTTGCTTCCCGCGTCCCTACTCATTTCGCTCATTTTCCCAAAATATAACCCTAAATCTTCAGAGAATTAGAGTTTGACACTTCTTCTTCTTCTCCTCCAACGCCCAAGAGTAAAGACCATAACGGAGTCATGGTCATGGAGAGAGGCAGACTCTCTCTCGCTCTCTCTCTCTCTCTCTCTCGCTCTCTCTCTCTCTCTCTTTCACTATCACATTTTGGTTTGTGAATCTGTATGTAAGTTCTTCTTCTTTCATGGACTAGTCATTGCAACGTCTTTGCTGGTCGCAGTCGCTATGAGCCCGTCGCCATAGCACGTCGCTGTCGCAGCTTCTTGTAAATTCCTCTCTATCTCTCTCTGATTATTATATTTATTTTTGCAATTTTTGTATCTTCTATTTTCATCATGAAATTCTGAATTTGCTGTTTGTTAAACCTAATTAGCATAATCAATTCATCATATTACTTCAACTCAACTAGTCTGACACATTAGTTTTACAATGTGATTAGATAAAACAAAATTTAAAAGAAAGAAAGAAAAACCATTTGCTTGCTTAGTATTAGAAAAAGGTAGAGTACTGACTTCAGATTTAGTTACAGATTTCAAGTAAGTAAGGAAAGTATTGTGTATTATTTAATTAATCTTCATGAATATTGTTCATGATATTAATTGCTTTGTTTATTTTGATTTACTTATTGAATTTTCATCTTTTCTGCTAGTCACGGTAGTTTGGTAGATTTTCTATTTGATTTGACATTTGTTTTGGTGAATTTATGCTTTGGATTTACCAATTTGTTGTTTTTTTGCTTTTGTTGATGTGGAATCTAGATTGGCATGGAAAGTTCTGGAGTGTATTTTCGAATTTATGTTTTCTGGTTTCCTTATAGAAAATTTCATCCATTTTTAATAAGTCATAACATTGGCTTATGTAGAGACTATTCAAAGACCTATGCTCGGTCCAAATATTATGACGAAGCAAAACCCTGGAATGAAAGGTATGATGCTGCATTTGCTTGTGCTTCGCAGAATGAAATTGAACAATTTGATGCCATTAATTTGGTTAATGCAAGTTGTCGTCTACTAGTAGAAGGTATTTTTTTTCTTTATGGGTGCAATATGTCTTTGCTCTTTGGGTATATTTTTTGTCTCTCAAAAATACTAATGGTGACTTCCATATATTATTAGAATTCTAGGTTCCAACATGCCCTGTACTCCTGAGGCAGCTGACTTCCTAAAGAAAGCTAGTGTTCTTATTGCTCCTACAATGGCTACTGGCATTGGAGGGGTACGATGTTTGCTATATTCAGAGTGCTATGTTTTGCTCATATTATTGTAGATTCTAAATTGCCATTTTGACATGTTGATGACCTTTCTCCTTGCTTACAGGTTGTGGCTGGAGAGCTTGAACTAAATCATGAATGTAGTTTGATACACTGGTCGCCAGAGGATTTCGAATCTAAATTGCAGGTATTTTAAATATTTCCCTTTACTAAAAATATATTACCTATACAAATCACTCATCGTATATTTCATTATGATGATCATTTATGCTAGATGAAATTTTGACAAATAGCTGATATGGAAATTGTTCATACCTTGGGTCAAAGCTGTCTGACCTGGGATGTTCTTCAGACAAAGCGACCGACCTCTTCAGGTCAGGATGACCCGACCTCTTCTCAAAGAGCTCAGCCAAGTCACAGGAAAACCCAATAAAATGGCCCAAACAGAGGAACACGTCTCGAAATCCAAGGGTAGCCTAAAGCCTGTAGAGATAAAGGCGGTTCCCTTGAAGATAAGATGACCTCACTTGAAGATGAGATAAAGATAAGATAAGATAACTAACTTCTCTTATCTAAGAAGGTCACCCTACGCCATTATAAATACACTGGAGCACCGAGGTATAACTCATACTCTGATTCTACTCAATACCTGCTTAATACCCTTGCTAACTTAAGCATCGGAGTCCCTTGCAGGTACCCCCACCCTCCGGGGACGAAGGATCAACACCACCACCAAGTCCATCAGATCGGACTCCACAGCTCCGACCAGCATAGAAGATCTTGTCCGAGATTGACCTACAGTTTCAGGTAACCCACAAAACATTGGCGCCGTTGCTGGGGAACCTAGAAGTCATCCCATCACCATGGCGGACGACCATGACAACGACCGTACCTCAGATTTAGAGGAAAGAATGCTGCACAAAAATGTGGATACCACACTAAAAGATACTTTCCAAATCAACAACAAGAAGAACTCCCCAAATGAGGAAGCTATGGATGCATTTCAAGACCGGTTAAAACAACTTGAGGAAGAAGCCCTACGCCAACAAGAGGCCAAGAAGGACCTACAGAGGGAAATAAGGCGACGCCGGGAATTGGAGAACAAATTCCTAAAACTTGAGGCCGATGTCAAGACAAAAGCCAGCCGATATACCCTTGAAGATAGCAACCGCAAGGAGCAAGATCCATTCACCAAGGAGATCATGAAGACAAAAATCCCAAAGGACTTTAAACTCCCAGACATGACCTTATACGACGGTACTACAGATCCCAGGCATCATCTCAGCAACTTCAGAAGCAGAATGTATCTCACCGACGCCTCAGATGCAGTTCGTTGCAAAGCCTTTCCGACTACTTTAACAAAAATAACAATTAGATGGTTCGACAACCTCCCTCCTAGGTCCATCTCAAGTTTCGGTGACATGGCTAAGAAATTCCTGGCCAGATTCTCCTTCCAAATAAGACAAAGCTAAACATGCTCCGAGCTTACTGGGAATCAGACAAGGAGAACGAGAAATCCTGCGTAACTACATGGAGAGATTCAACAAGACATGCATGGATATACAGAACCTGCCAATAGAAGTCGCTATTATGGGCCTCATTAATGGCTTGCGAGAAGGGCCCTTTAGTCAATCTATATCAAAAAGGTACCCCACATCTCTGAACGAGGTGCAGGAACGAGCGGAAAAGTACATCAACATGGAGGAAAACTCCCAATTAGGAGAGACCTTGAAGGCTAGGTTCACTCCCCGGGATGAAGACAAAGATTCCAGAAAGAAGGAAGATCGACATGGAAAGAAAATAAAAAAATACCACAATTACACCCCTCTTCGGGTGTCTCTTGTGGATGTATACAAAGAGGTTTGTAACACGAAAAAAATACCACCAGCTCGACCTGTACAAAAAAGGCGTAGAAAGCTAAGACCAGAACGCTCTCAAGCCGTGTAAGAACAAGTACGAGCTCTACCGGAGGCAGGTTTCATAAGAGAAGTCAAATACCCGTTATGGCTTGCTAATGTCGTATTAGTAAAAAAGTCAAACGGGAAGTGGAGAATGTGTACTAACTATATCGATCTCAACAAAGCCTGCTCGAAAGATCCTTATCCACTCCTAAACATCGACGCTCTGGTAGATGCCTCCTCCGGATATAAATATCTCTCCTTCATGGATGCATACTCATGATACAACCAAATCCCAATGTACCCACCCGACCAAGAAAAAACTTCATTCTTAACCCCAAAGGAAATTACTGCTACATTGTTATGCGTTTCGGTCTTAAAAACGTGGGAGCCACTTACCAAAGATTAATGAACAAAGTTTTTTCAGATCACATTAGAAAGATCATGGAGGTCTACGTAGACGACATGCTAGTGAAGACGCAAAACGAAGAAATGTTATTATCCGACCTGACACAAGTATTCAATACCATAAGACGACACGACATGCGACTCAATCCCACAAAATGCACCTTCGCAGTAGAAGCTGGTAAATTCTTGGGTTTTATGATCACACAAAGAGGAATCGAGGCAAACCCGGACAAGTGCAGGGCCGTACTCGACATGAAGAGTCTAACTTGTATCAAAGAGGTACAACAACTCAACGGGAGGTTGGCAGCCTTATCCAGGTTTCTGGCTGGATCAGCAATAATATCTCTCTCCTTCTACGCCACTCTAAGTAAGGGAAAGAAGTTTGAATGGACAGCAGAATGCGAGCAAGCCTTCCAAGACTTCAAAAAATTCCTGGGACGGCCACCTATATTAAGTTGGCCACGGGAAGGAGAACCACTCATATTGTACCTCGCGGTGGAAAATTGGGCAATAGCCTCAGCACTGGTCCGAGAAGACAACAGCGGGCAACAAACCATATACTTTATCAGCAAAGCATTACAAGGATCCGAGCTGAACTACCAGAAAATAGAAAAGTTTGCTTACGCTCTCATAATAACATCTCGACGACTTCACCCATATTTCCAGTCTCACACCATTAAAGTTCAAACCAACCAGCCCATAAAAGGGATCTTACAGAAAATAGACTTGGCAGGCAGAATCTTGCAATGGGCAGTCGAGTTGTCCGAATTCGACCTTCAATACGAAGCTCGGACGGCCATCAAATCTCAATATCTGGCCGACTTCATTGTGGAATTTGCGGACACACCAGAAATCCCCATATAATGGAATCTATATGTGGATGGCTCCTCAAATAAAACGGGAAGTGGCACAGGCGTAATAATTGAAAGCGACCAGGGAACCCAAATCGAACTCTCCCTCAAATTCGGGTTCCCTGCCTCAAGTAATCAAGTGGAATATGAGGCACTGCTAGCTGGTTTGAAACTGGCTAGAGAGGTTGAAGCTCAAAAGCTTATCAATTTTAGCGATTCATAGGTAGTTACCTCATAAATAGCAGGAAGCTACCAAGCCAAATATCCTACTATGAAAAAATACTTGGACAAAACCAGGAAACAACTTGGACAATTCGGAGAGTGTGAGATTTGTCACATACCCCGAGAACAAAATGCCCGGGCCGATGCACTCTCAAAATTAGCCAGCACCAAACCAGGAGGCAACAATAGAAGCCTTATCCAAGAAATTCTACAGAATCCATCGATCTCAGAAGAAGAAAAAGTCCTAGCCATAACAGGTCGCGATCAGGGATGGATGACTCCCATAATTAATTACCTCAGAACAAAAGCCTTCCCTACAGATGAGAAAGAGGCAAAGAGGTTAAAAAGGGAAGCACAATACTATACCATCATAAATAATACTTTATACAAAAGAGGGATTTCAATACCATTGCTAAAATGTGTGCCGACTTCCAACACAAAAGATGTCCTAGAAGAACTACACAGTGACATTTGTGGCAATCACCTCGGAGCACAGGCACTCGCCAAAAAAGTACTTCGGGAAGGATTTTATTGGCCAACTCTACAAAAAGAAGCCATAGAATTTGTAAGGACATGTTCACCATGCCAAAAACATGCCAACTTTCACACCGCCCCGCTAGAGGAACTTATCAGCGTAACCTCACCTTGGCCATTTGCAAAATGGGGACTCGATCTCCTCGGACCTTTCCCTCAAGGATCGGGACAAGTTAAATTCATCATAGTAGGAATAGACTACTTCACAAAATGCATCGAGGCAGAACCCATAGCCAACGCCACAACTCAAAGAAGTCAGAAATTCCTATATAGAAACATCGTCACAAGGTTCGGAGTTCCATACTCCATCACTACTGACAATGGTACCCAGTTCACAGACGCATGCTTCAGAAAACTAGCGGCCAACTTGAATATAAAATAACAATTCACCTCTATTGAGCACCCCCAAGCCAATGGGCAAGCTGAAGCTGCTAACAAAGTTATATTAGCAGGGTTAAAACGGAGATTACAGGATGCAAAGGGAGCCTGGGCTGAGGAGCTCCCGCAAGTCCTATGGGCATATCGAATGACTCCATATTCCACGACAAAAGAGTCACCTTTCCGACTAGCTTACGGAACGGAGGCAATGATCCCAGTGGAGGTCGAAGAAGGATCACTCAGAGTAATCCATTTTAACGAAAAAGTCAATTCCCAACTTCAAAGGGAAGAGCTCGACTTACTTCAGGAAATTCGAGAAAGAGCTCGGATAAGAGAAGAGGCGTTGAAATGACGAATGGCCTCCAGATACAACCGAAAAGTAATACAGCAGGCCTTTGCTGAAGACGACCTCATCCTAATCCAAAACGACATAGGAACAACTCGACCTGAAGAAGAAAAGCTGGCAGCAAACTGGAAAGGACCCTTCCGAGTCATAGAAGTACTGGGAAAGGGCTATTACAGGCTTTCCAAACTCGACGGGTGAGAGCTCCCTAGGTCATGGCACGCCTGAAACCTAAGAAGGTACTATAGCTAGGGATGATAAAAGATCTTAGACAAGGCGCACTCTTTTTCCTGAAAAAGGTTTTTTAACGAGGCGCCCAGCCAAGACCTACAAATCACCCGACTTAGGAAATTAACTCCTCATGTATAAGTAAAGCCCTGGAAAGAGGTCTGGCCAACCCTATAAAAGAGGATTACTATAACTTTGAAGAGCCCGACATGAGGAATTCGAACTCCTACAGATAAGTTATAAAAGATAATCCCTGAAAGAGACCTAAACAAGGTCCAAGAAAGAGGATTATCAAGTAACTCGACAGGGCCCGATGTGACAAAGTCGGCCCAGAAAGATAAGTTACAAAAGATAATCCCTGGAAAAGACCTAAATAAGGTCCAAGAAAGAGGATTATCAAGTAGCTCGACAGGGCCCGACGTGACAAAGTCGGCCCAGAAAGATAAGTTACAAAAGATAATCCCTGAAAGAGACCTAAACAAGGTCCAAGAAAGAGGATTATCAAGTAACTCAACAAGGCCCGACATGACGAAGCCGGCCCAGAAAGATGTAAAGCTACAAAAGGTAAATCCCCAGAAGAGATCTGAACAAGATCCAAGAAAAAGGATTACCTAGTAACGGAATAGGGACCGACATGAAGAAGTCGGACTTCAGCTACAAAAAGTTATAAAAAGTAATCCGTTAAAAAAAAAGAGACCTGACAAGGTCCAAATAAAATGGATTACTAGAAATAACTTCCAAAGGGACCAACTTGACGAAGTCAGCCCAAAAAGCTACAAAAGTTATGCAAAGTAATCCATATAAAAGAGACTGGACAAGGTCCAAACAAAATGGATTACTCAAAATAACTTGGGGCAGACCAATCGACGTGAAGAAGCCAGCCCAGGGCGACCAAAAGCGACAGAGTTATAAAAAATAAACCCAAAGAGGTTACTAGAAATAACTCAAGAAAAGATCAACTAAGAGAATAAACCAATAGAAGGCGCATGTCAAAAGGGAGATAACTCGACCCGAAAGACCACGACCTTGCCAAAATAATCTACAAAGTATTCTATCAAAGAATACTCAAACAAACAACTAGCCTTAAAAGGGACACTTCAACTAAGGTAAGAAATAAACAAAGCACGAAGGCAATCAAAAGAGGTCGGACAATAAACACTCTGAAGATTCCCGGTAAGTGCTAAAGAAAGCTGCAGGCAAACATATCACAAAGAAACAATGTAGTTATCATAAAACAAGACTCAAGAGGCTGCTTGAAGCCGACCCCAAGAGCAAGAGAAACTATTTTGTTTTTCAAAACAAAGTTGCTAAAGTAGCAACTGGAGTATCCAAAGTCAGAGATAAAAAACTTACAAAAATAAAGAGTTTAAAAGCTCACAAAAACCGGGCTATACACAAAACATATCAAAAAATTATAGAGGATCCAAAGGCTTCCCAGTAGCAGCATCTTGGGGAGAAGGAGGGCGAGTCTAAAGAGGAACGGCGCCCACTGTCCCGTCATCTCGGTTCAAAATTTGGACGTCTGGATCAGATTCCAGCTGAGTAGCTTCAACTGCCGAGGTTGAGGAAGGCGGGATAACAGAGGCTTTGGCAGAAGTAACCGGAGGAGGGACGACATCATCATCATCATCGGGATCGTCAGGGACAATCTTACCATCCCTAACAATATTGTCCAAACTAATAAGAGAAAGGTCGAGATCTGGCGCAAGAACTCGGAATTGCTCTTTCAGATTCTCATAAGCAGCAGTTACGCTACCCACAAGAAGACCCTGGAGCTCGGAATAATCAACCCGGACCGACTCAAGCTCCTCCCGAAGACGCATCACTTCTCGGTAGGACGTGACGTAGCTTTCTTTGTGCTTCAAAGCCACATCCTCAGCCAATCGCACAGAGGCCGCCAGGGCAAGAGAGCTGGCCTTCTCCCCCTCTAATGAGCGGATAATTTATACGCTTTTTGGCATTGTTTTTAGTATGTTTTTAGTATGATCTAGTTAGTTTTTAGTATATTTTTATTAGTTTTTAGTTAAAATTCACTTTTCTGGACTTTACTATGAGTTTGT
Organism: Arachis duranensis; assembly: GCF_000817695.3. Taxonomy (NCBI): domain Eukaryota; kingdom Viridiplantae; phylum Streptophyta; class Magnoliopsida; order Fabales; family Fabaceae; genus Arachis; species Arachis duranensis. The sequence goes on from NC_029780.3 coordinate 93,532,279, forward strand.
GTGTTTTTCTGTGATTTCAGGTA
>NC_029780.3:93533026-93533426 GCF_000817695.3 Arachis duranensis
GACAGGGTGCGTTGAACATTTCCACTGAGAGGATGGGAGGTAGCCACTGACAACGGTGAAACCCTTGCATACAGCTTGCCATGGAAGGAGCCTTGCGTGTTTGAAGAAGAAGACAGTAGGAAAGCAGAGATTCAGAAGATGGAGCATCTCCAAAACCTCAACATATTCTCCATTACTGCAAAACAAGTACTTATTTCATGTTCTTTTACTTTTCACAATCAACCCTGATAATTATTGATATCCTGACTAAGATTTACAAGATAACCATATCTTGCTTCAAGCCGACAATCTCCGTGGGATCGACCCTTACTCACGTAAGGTATTACTTGGACGACCCAGTGCACTTGCTGGTTAGTTGTGCGGAATTGCAAAAGTGTGATTGCAATTTCGTGCACCAAGA
>NC_029780.3:93533547-93534844 GCF_000817695.3 Arachis duranensis
GTTTAGAGTCTTTTAGTTGAGTCTAGTTTCATATTTTAAGTTTGGTGTCAATTGCATGCTTTTATTTTTCTTTTAATTTTCGAATTTGCATGTCTTTAGTCCCTTTTGATCCGTAAAAATTCTAAGTTTGGTGTCCTCTTTGTGTTTCTCCCTTAAAATTTTCGAAAATTAGTGTTTGATTTTCCAAAAATTTTAAGTTTGGTGTCATTTTGTTGTTTTTCTCTTTCCTCATTTCAAAAATCAAATTTCTTTCATAAAATTTTTCAATCATATCTTTTTAATTGCTAATCTCAAAATCTTTTTAATTAACTAATTGATTCAGTTTTCAATTTGCTTTGATCTTATTCTCTTTTAATTTTCGAATTTTTTATTTTATTTTCCTTTTGTTTTATTTTATTTTTTTCGGTTAATTAAAAAAAAAACAAAATTCATCTATTTGCAATCCATATCATTTCCCTTTATCCATCATGGACCTAAGTGGAATTGAACAGTCCCCATCATGGACTTAAGTGGGATTGAACAGTCCAGAAGGACTCTGGGGTCATATGCTAACCCCATTACAGCTGCATATGGGAATAGCATTTGTACACCTCCCATCAAAGCAAGCAGCTTTGAGCTAAATCCTCAACTCATTATCATAGTGCAGCAAAATTGCCAGTATTCCGGTCTTCCACAGGAAGAGCCTGCTGAGTTTCTGGCACAGTTCTTACAAATTGCTGACACAGTACATGATAAAGAGGTAGATCAGGATGTCTACAGACTATTATTGTTTCCATTTGCTGTAAAAGATCAAGCTAAGAGGTGGTTGAATAACCAACCTACAGCAAGCATAAAGACATGGAATCAGTTATCAGACAAATTCCTGAATCACTTTTACCCTCCAAAGAGGATGACACAGCTAAGGCTGGACATCCAAGGCTTTAAACAAGAGGATAATGAATCCCTTTATAATGCCTGGGAGAGGTATAGAGGTATGCTAAGAAAATGATGCCTGGGAGAGGTTTAGAGGTATGCTAAGGAAATGTCCCTCTGAAATGTTTTCAGAGTGGGTACAGTTAGACATTTTCTACTATGGGCTTACAGAAAAAGCTCAGATGTCTTTAGACCACTCAGCTGGTGGATCTATACACATGAGGAAGACAATTGAAGAGGCTCAAGAGCTTATAGACACTGTTGTTAGAAACCAATATTTGTACTCTAGCGATGAGTTCTCTCCAAAAGAGGAAGTCATGGCAGTAGCCACTGATCCTAATCCTCAAGAACAGATAATTGAGCTTAAACAACAATTGCTCCTGAT
>NC_029780.3:93534993-93535813 GCF_000817695.3 Arachis duranensis
CTATTGGCGTTCAAACGCCAGAAAGGGAAGGAAGGCTGGCGTTAAATGCCCATTCCTTGCCCAGTTCTGGCGTTCAAATGCCAGAGAAGGGAGAGAAGTTGGCGTTAAATGCCCAATCTTCACCCAATTCTGGCGTTCAGACGCCAAGGGAGGATCAGACACCTGAGAGTGCTGACAGTAATCCCTCTAACAAGGCTTCTTCAACCACTTCTGTAAGGAATAAACCTGCAGCATCTAAGGTTGAAGAATATAAAGCCAAGATGCCTTATCCTCAGAAACTCCGCCAAGCGGAACAGGATAACCAATTTGCCCACTTTGCAGACTATCTAAGGACTCTTGAAATAAAGATTCCGTTTGCAGAGGCACTTGAGCAAATACCTTCTTATGCTAAGTTCATGAAAGAAATCTTAAGTCATAAGAAGGATTGGAGAGAAACTGAAAAAGTATTTCTCACTGAAGAATGCAGTGCAGTCATTTTCAAAAGCTTACCAGAAAAGCTTCAAGATCCAGGAAGCTTTATGATACCGTGCACATTAGAAGGTGCTTGCACCAAGACAGCCCTATGTGATCTTGGAGCAAGTATCAATCTAATACCTGCATCCACTATCAGAAAGCTTGGCTTGACTGAAGAAGTCAAACCAACCAGGATATGTCTCCAACTTGCTGATGGCTCCATTAAATACCCATCAGGCATAATAGAGGATATGATTGTCAAGGTTAGGCCATTTGCCTTTCCAACTGACTTTGTAGTGCTGAAAATGGAGGAGCACAAGAGTGCAACTCTCATTCTAGGAAGACCTTTCCTAGCAACTGGACGAAC
>NC_029780.3:93535866-93536238 GCF_000817695.3 Arachis duranensis
GACATCTTCAAGGATGCTCAGCCTGATCAAGAAGAACCAGAGGAAACAAAGGAATTTTCGAAAATTCCTCAAGAGGAGGATAAGCCCCCCAAATCTGAACTCAAACCACTACCACCATCCCTGAAGTATGCATTTCTGGGAGAGGGTGACACTTTTCCAGTGATTATAAGCTCTGCTTTAAATCCACAGGAAGAGGAAGCACTGATTCAAGTGCTAAGGACACACAAGATAGCTCTTGGGTGGTCCATAAGTGATCTTAAGGGCATTAGCCCAGCTAGATGCATGCACAATATCCTGTTGGAGGATAATGCCAAACCAGTGGTCCAACCACAGAGGAGGCTAAATCCAGCCATGAAGGAGGTGGTGCAGAAA
>NC_029780.3:93537383-93539766 GCF_000817695.3 Arachis duranensis
TCATCTGTCCCGAATAGAACCAGTAGTTGGGGCGTCCCTCCCTTCTACTGAGATTTCTGAGACTTTCCCAGATGAGTAACTCTTTGCCATTCAGGAAGCTCCATGGTTTGCAGATATTGCAAATTATAAAGCTGTGAGGTTCATACCCTAGGAGTACAACAGAGTGCAAAGAAATAAATTAAATTCAGATGCCAAGTACTACATATGGGATGAGCCATATCTCTTTAAGAGATGTGCAGACGGAATGATCCGCAGATGTGTACCCAGAGAAGAAGCACAAAGGATCCTATGGCACTGCCATGGATCACAGTATGGAGGACATTTTGGAAGTGAGCGAACAGCCACTAAAGTCCTCCAATGTGGCTTCTACTGGCCTACTCTCTATAGAGATGCCCGAGAGTTTGTGCGTAACTGTGACAGCTGCCAAAGAGCTGGTAACTTACCTCATGGATACGCCATGCCTCAACAAGGGATCTTAGAAATCGAGTTGTTTGATGTATGGGGAATTGACTTTATGTGTCCATTCCCACCATCATACTCAAACACTTACATTCTGGTGGCAGTGGACTATGTATCTAAGTGGGTGGAAGCAATTGCCACACCCACTAATGATACTAAGACCGTGTTGAAATTCCTCCAGAAACACATCTTTAGCAGATTTGGTGTTCCCAGAGTCATAATCAGTGATGGGAGCACTCATTTCTGCAATAAACAGCTGTACTCTGCTATGGTCCGATACGGAATTAGCCACAAAGTGGCTACCCCGTATCATCCACAGACAAATGGGCAAGCTGAAGTCTCTAACAGAGAACTAAAAAGAATCCTAGAACGGACTGTGATGGCCCGAAGAAAGGATTGGGCAAGGAGCTTGGATGATGCTCTGTGGGCATACAGAACAGCTTTCAAGACTCCTATAGGAACCTCTCCATACCAACTTGTGTATGGGAAGGCTTGTTATCTGCCCGTGGAACTGGAACATAAAGCCTACTGGGCAACCAGATTCCTAAACCTGGATGCTAAGTTAGCTGGTGAAAAGAGATTACTCCAGCTAAATGAGCTAGATGAATTTAGACTCAGTGCCTTTGAAAATGCAAAGATTTATAAGGAAAAGGCAAAGAAGTGGCATGACAAGAAGTTGTCATACAGAGTCTTTGAGCCAGGACAAAAAGTTCTACTCTTCAACTCTAGGCTCAGATTGTTCTCAGGAAAACTTAAATCCCGATGGAGGGGTCCGTATGTGATTACAGGAGTGTCACCATATGGATATGTGGAGCTTCAGGATATTGATTCTGACAAAAGATTCATTATTAATGGACAAAGAGTCAAGCACTATCTTGAAAGCAATATTGAGCAAGAATGCTCAGTACTAAAAAGTTCATTGTTAATGGACAGAGGATCAAGCATTATCTTGAAAACAATTTTGAGCAAGAATGCTCAAAACTGAGACTTGAGTGATTCTCAGTGAAGGTCCAGCTAAAGACAGTAAAGAAGCGCTTGCTGGGAGGCAACCCAGTCATTAGCAGGTTATATGTTTTATTTCTACAGAGGCAATTATCAAAATTGAAGGAATTCACAAAGTTACAGAAGGATTCAGTGCAAAAAGCAGAGAAAAAGAGCTTACTGGCGAAAAAACGCCAATAAGGGGCATTTTGGGCGTTAAACGCCAGAATGGGCACCATTCTGGGCGTTTAACGCCAGAATGGGCACCATTCTGGGCGTTTAACGCCAGTAAGGGTGCCATTTTGGGCGTCAAACGCCAGAATGGGCACCATTCTGGCGTTTAACGCCAGGTGTGCAGCATCCTGGGCGTTTAGCAAAACGCCCAGTGATAAAGGGAATTCTGGCGTTTAACGCCAGCCAGGGCACCTGGCAGGGCGTTAAACGCCCACATTGGCTAGCAAATGGGCGTTAAACGCCAGAATGGATACCATTCTGGGCGTTTAACGCCAGAAAGGTGGGGACAGAGATTTTGCTTTCTGATAAAATTTTTTTTTCAAACTTTCTTTTTTTGAACCATACTTTTCTACACAAACACATTTCAAACTTTCATCTTTCATCTTCAAATCTTCAAAAAATCAAAATCATTCTTCAAATCTCTTGCAAATCCTTCCCAAATCTTGTTCAAAAACTCAACTTTCTCTCAATTTCTTTCCATATCTTCTCAAATCTCCTTCCAAATTTTCGAAATTTCTCCTCTCCCCCCTTATAAATACATGTTCGGCCTCCCTATTTCCCCACACCATTCGAATTTGCTCTTCTTCTCTCTCTCCTCTTTCCTTTCTTTTGCTTGAGGACAAGCAAACCTCTAAGTTTGGTGTGCTTTTTCGTGATCACTAAGCCAAGATTCATCAAGATCATGGCTCCTAAGGGAAAACAAACCAAC
>NC_029780.3:93541156-93541747 GCF_000817695.3 Arachis duranensis
AAGAGTGTGCTTAAGAACCCTGGACACCTCTAATTGGGGACTCTAGCAAAGCTGGGTCATAATCTGAAAAGGTTCACCCAAGTATGTGTCTGTGGCATGTATGTATCCGGTGGTAATACTGGATGATAGAGTGCTTTGGGCCACAGCCAAGACTCATGACATAGCTATGTTCAAGAATCATTATACTTAACTAGGAGAATCAATAACACTATCTGAGTTTTGAGATCTTATAGATGCCAATCATTCTGAACTTCAAAGGATAGAGTGAGATGCCAAAACTGTTCGGAAGCAAAAAGCTACTAGTCCCGCTCATCTAATTAGAGCTAAGTTTCCTTGATATTTTGGAGTCTATAGTATATTCTCTTCTTTTTATCCTATTTTGATTTTCAGTTGCTTAGGGACAAGCAACAATTTAAGTTTGGTGTTGTGATAAGCGGATAATTTGTACGCTTTTTGGCATTATTTTTAGTATATTTTTAGTATATTTTAATTAGTTTTTAGTACACTTTTAGTAGTTTTTAGTTAAAATTCACTTTTCTGGACTTTACTATGAGTTTGTGTGTTTTTCTGTGATTTCAGGTATTTTCTGGC
>NC_029780.3:93542044-93559429 GCF_000817695.3 Arachis duranensis
TTCTGTATACCCTAGGTTACTAGTTCACTATTAATAGGATCTTTTGACATTGTATCTGTACCTCATGACACTTTACATGTTTCTTTGTGTACCTTCTACGGCATGAGTCTCTAAACCCCATGGTTGGGGGTGAGGAGCTCTGCTGTGTCTTGATGGATTAATGCAATTACTACTATTTTTCATTCAATCATGCTTGCTTCCATTTTAAGATATCACTTGTTCTTAAACCGGATGAATGTGATGATCCGTGACATTCATCATCATTCTCAACTATGAACGTGTGCCTAACAACCACCTCTGTTCTACACTAGATTGAATGAGTATCTCTTAGATTCCTTAATCAAAATCTTTGTGGTATAAGCTAGAATTGTTGGACAGACGCAAAAGAATCACTGGATTCTATTCTGGCCTGATTGAGAACCGACAGATGGATAGCCGTGCCGTGACAGGGTGCGTTGAACATTTCCACTGAGAGGATGGGAGGTAGCCACTGACAACGGTGAAACCCTTGCATACAGCTTGCCATGGAAGGAGCCTTGCATGCTTGAAGAAGAAGACAGTAGGAAAGCAGAAATTCAGAAGATGGAGCATCTCCAAAACCTCAACCTGTTCCCCATTACTGCAAAACAAGTACTTATTTCATGTTCTTTTACTTTTCACAATCAACCCTGATAATTATTGATATCCTGACTAAGATTTACAAGATAACCATAGCTTGCTTCAAGCCGACAATCTCCGTGGGATCGACCCTTACTCACGTAAGGTATTACTTGGACGACCCAGTGCACTTGCTGGTTAGTTGTGCGGAATTGCAAAAGTGTGATTGCAATTTCGTGCACCACCCTCCAATTCCTTTTTCAGTTTAGTCACCTCCGCTTCAAACTCCTCCTTTAGACCCTTCATCCAATTAAATTCTTGCTTAGCTTCCTCCATAAAAGCTTTGGTAGCACGTAGAGGCTGATTTTGGGCAGTGCGATACAAAGCAGCTCCCATATGAGCCATCTTAACACTACTCTGAGTTATGAAATCCAAGTGATGAAGGAGAGATACATCATCCATTAAAAGAGCACCATAAGGAGCGATCTGCTGGTCCACAAAACCAATAGGATCAAAATTCGGGCATCTAGATTGAAAGGTTCAACAGTTCGAGGTCTTTTTGGAGGAGGTGCAGTCGTAGAAGAAACTACAGTAGCAGTAGAAGATTGAGGGGGATCCACTAAATAGATTCAAGGTGTAGGGATCATTCTCCTCAGGCCAGGAGAGCTCGGCACGGATGGCTTCAAAGGAGCTTGGGAAGTTCCTTCCCCATCAGCCCGGGCCGAGATGTTTTGAGCTGTAGTAGCTTTCCTCGCCTTCTTGAAAGCCTTCATCGCATCATTATTCTTGGCCATCTCTAAAAAACGAAAAACAAGAAACAAAATATATCAAGGCAATACCCAAAGCAGTTCGAATGAGGGACGGGTCTCCTAAAGATTTTTTAGTATCCAAATGAGGAGGTTCCCCCCAAATCTCCTCCAAAACATTCACAAAGGCCTACTCGACCTCGCTCAACATCTCCCAAGTATATCGGGATACCACTACGTTCCTCTACCACTCTAAAGGAAAGCAGGGCTCGTTATTTTCATCCAGAAAGAAAGGTCGGGCTCCTTCAACAGCCCGGACCTTAAAGAAGTAATTCTTAAAATCCTGGAAAGATTCGTCATACATGGAAAAAACCTTGTGCCCCTGGAAAGACCTAAAAGAAATCCAAGAAGCCTTCTTCTTGGCAGTCCCTGGCTTGGTCAACACAAAAAGATACAGAAAAAGGGTTTGAGAAGGTGTAACACCAAATTCTTGACAAACAAGCTGAAAAATCTTGATGAAACCCCACGAATTCGGATGGAGCTGCGAAGGGGCCACATTACAAGACCGTAGTAGGTCAGTTTCAAAAGAGGTGAAAGGAAAGGTGATGTTCATTGGGCCAAAAAAGTAATCATAAGCATAGAAGAAAGGACGCTCCCCCTGGGTCAAGACCGGAAAGCAAACTCTATCACCAGAATCAGGTGCTACTAACTCGTAATTGTTCTCCTGATCCTCACTGCTACAGACACGATGATGCCTTCTAAGCGTCACACAAAATTCAGAATTGGCTAAAGAAGCACACAACAAGACAAGAGAGTCCAGCCAATCAGACATCCCTTCAGGAACCAGAGGAGATGCCTCGACAATATTTTTTTGGGAAGATATGGCCAACTAGTCCTACAAAAAAGAAAAAGATTGGATTACTAAAAAGGTAAAGACATCCCAGACAAAATCAAAACAACTTCGACGGCACAATCCAGCGCGGTACAGCAGATAAAAAGGAAAACCCCAGGACACAACCCAAGGTCAAGGGGCATCCTTTGGAGGCAATCAGGGAATAAAGATTCAAGAAAATCCCCAAGACTAATGTCTCAGTAGAAACCTTTTCCAAGAAAAACAAATGCGAAGAAGATCAAAAAGCCATCAAAAGGAGCAAACTTCCTCAAAACAACAAAGGAAAGCAAAACAGGAGTAGCATACGAAGCCCTAAAAAATCAAATCAGGAGAAAACACCCAGAAGCATAGATAAGGACAAAAAGAAGACTAGAAGGCGTGCATCACAGTGATAAACCGAGCATAATAATATACAAAGATTCAAGCTTTCCAACATGCACTCAGTCAGAACTTCAAAAAACAAATACATAGCAGAAAAATAGACGACGGAAGAAAAAGAAAAACCAACCTAAAGAAAGGAGAAGAATGCGGAAGAAAGTCGAAGACGAAGAGGCCAGAAGTTGCCGTCGGAAGCACTCACGATCGCCAAAACCATGTTGAGACACCAAAAAATGTAAGCTTTCAAGGGAAAACAAAAGGAGATAAAGAAAAGGGGAGTTACGAAATAAAGAAGAGAAACCGTTTGGTGAAAAGTTCAAAAAGATCAAAGAAACGAAGCATCAAAAACCAATTAATGGGGCATTAAAAACCCTCGCACGTTTCCAAGGCCAGGACGCTTAACCAAAAGCGCACGTTTTTAAAAGGAAGCAAAACGTTCTGCATTCAAAAAGGAACCCTAGAAAAGACAAAATCGATGAAATGTTCGAGTTCGGCTTCACCCGAAAAAGATTAAAAGATTCAACCTTAAAAGGAAGACTGAGCTCGAGCAGGGGCACTGTTCATACCCTAGGTCAAAGCTGTCCGACTTGGGATATTCTTCAGACAAAGCGACCGACCTCTTTAGGTCAGGATGACCCGACCTCTTCTCAAAGAGCTCGACCAAGTCACATGAAAGCCCAATAAAAGGGCCCAAACAGAGGAACACGTCCCGAAATCCAAGGGCAGCCCAAAGCCCGTAGAGATAAAGGCGGTTCCCTTGAAGATAAGATGACCTCACTTGAAGATGAGATAAAGATAAGATAAGATAACTAACTTATCTTATCTAAGAAGGTCACCCTACACCATTATAAATACACTGGAGCACCTAGGTATAACTCATACTCTGATTCTACTCAATACCTGCTTAATACCCTTGCTAACTTAAGCATCGGAGTCCCTTGCAAGTACCCCCACCCTCCGGGGACGAAGGATCAGCACCACCACCAAGTCCATCAGATCGGAATCCACAGCTCTGACCAGCATAGAAGATCTCGTCCGAGATCGGCCTACAGTTTCAGGTAACCCACGGAACAGAAATTATGAACTAGTTCATAACTCTGATTCCTAAGGAAACACAAGGTTTTCTATTTTGTTCTAAAACCTAATGACAAAATTCAGTTTACAGGCTCTACTATTTTGTCTAAATATAGTGTTTTGATATGAACAAGTTTTAGCTCATTGCAATTCTTGATTTCTTTCTTTCAATTTTGTAGGGGATCTTGATTAATGGGCAATTCTTAGGGCCCACTATAGATGCGTTTACAAATGATTTAAAAACACCAGGGGATGAATTGGAAGTGAATCTCAAGAGTTGGGCTGTTGGCTCAATATCTAACTTTCAGAATATTTACTTTTTGGGTTAGTATTTAGTTATTACATATTTGGTTTTAAATTTTCAGTTTTATGCTACATTTTGTTACTTGTGATTGTGACTTTAGTTTTTCAAAGGTTGTAAAATTTTATGATTTTTTTTGTACTGCAGTCTGCACTATTATAATTGTTCTGTGCAAAATGCATAAACATCTATAACTAGTTTGATGGTTGAATTTGATCATGTATTTGAGTTATCTAGAACTATGAAAATTCCTTTACGAAAATTCCAAGTACATCAAAGGCCTTTCCTTGACCAGATTGATTGTTACTCATAAGGCTGTAGAGTATTTTAGGTATAAAGAATTTAATATTGTATCATGTTTATATGGCTCTCTCTTTGTACTTGTAGTATCTAATAATTTGTTAATGCAGGGGAATTGGTGATCAGAAAAGAGCTCTCTCTTATGTTAGGGAATTTTCTGTTTCACGAATACCCTTGCAAATAATCAAATGTGTTACAAGTCATAATAGTTTGGAGGAGAAAGCTGTTAAAGCAAATGGATCTTTACTAGTTTGAAGGAAAAAATGATCTGAATATCACATCATTCATTTGAAATTTGATATTTTTAAGATACAATGATATATTATGCATTATGCAGGAATGGATTACAGAATAGGAGGAACTCATGGTAGGATGGAGTTGTAGGCACAAACTGTCCAATCCCACCAGGGAAGAACTTCACTCATGTTATTCAGCTCAAAGACCAGATTGGAAGCTTCTTCTGCTTCCCTTCTCTTAAAATGCAAAAAGCGGCCGGAGGATTCGGCACCATCAGGATCTGGAGCCGACCAGGGATTCTGGTTCCTTTTCCTCCTCCTGCTCAGGACTACATCATACTTGCTGGAGATTGGTACAAGAGAGGCCATCATGTAAGGAAAACCACCATCCATTTCCAATATTAAATGATGCATTTATTTCAATTCCTTGACTTAAATTGTTTCTATGTTACTCTATAATAGAGATTGATGCATAGCCTATGGCGTGGTCATAATCTTCCTTTTCCTGATGGACTTATTATCAATGGACGTGGTTGGAATGGAATCACATTCACTGTTCATCAAGGTTGGTTTCCAATATAACATAGTATTCTTTATGTAATTACTTTTCATGTCACGCATTTGAATACTACTACTCCTCATGCAGGTAATACATATAGATTGCGGATATCAAATGTGGGGTTGACAACATCAATCAACATGAGAATCCAAGGGCACAAGATGAAACTTGTGGAGGTAGAAGGGTCTCACACCATACAGAACACTTACTCTTTCCTTGACATCCATCTTGGACAGACCTATTCTATTGATCAACCTCCAAACGATTACTACATAGTTGTCTTCACTAGATTCACCAGAAGGGTACTCACCACCAAACACAGTGCAAGTCCATAACTGTACACAAAATTTTTAGTATAATCCTTAGGCTCACTTTCGGAATTTATCAACCATAATATAATATCAAGAACAATAGTCAATTTCAGTTGCAGTTTTTCATGAATATAATCCAAATAACATGAAGGATGCAGAATTTTGTTTGCTCAATTTGGTATGATGAGTATAAATAAAGTTTTGATTGATGTAAATTATTCTATATTGCCGGTAGTTATTTTTCTGATGTGCTTTCATTGAGAAACTTTTATTTTTATCCTTTATTGATAGGGCTACTCAATTAAAGAGAATGACCATATGGTCGGTTGCTCTAGCAGATGTAGGTATATACTTGAATTGGCATAATTTATTTATTTTTTCATTTTTTTCCCTTTTAAATCGATCGAGATAATCAGTGATTAAGGTTCTTAGACAAATGCTCTTTAATTTAACCTAACCTATTCTGCATCACTATACTAGATAAATGACCAATTTAGTATTTAGGGAAAAAGACAAATAGGTCCCTGACTTTTCAAACTTTTGACAAATACATTCCTGACAAAATTTAAATACAAAAAAGTCCCTCACTTTAACAAACGGAGGACAATTTAGTCTTTCCGTCTATTTGCCTCTCATACACCTAACGGAATTGGCTGACATGACTGAAACGGTATCCAGGTGTCCGTTACGGTGCCACGTTGGAAGGGGAAAAAAGTTCGAAGGACAGTTTATATTTCTCTCTACTATTTTTACTCTATATATAATTATATTTTATATTAATAATTTGACAAATCAAAATATGTCATTCGCTATTTTTTACAATTAAAATATTTTAAATGTAAAATTATACACATTAAATTATTTTAAATTTTAGATAACGAATGTTAAAATTAATTACTAATAAAAAATTAGACTTTTTCATATTAAAATGATAACTAGAAATCTTATTATTTAATTTTTTATCTGCAGATATCTTGGTCTTCTTAGTCAAAAACTTTTGTCAACTTACGACTTTTTTGTAAAAGTAGTTTGATTTTATAAATCTTTTGTATCATGCATAATTTATACTGTTAGAACAAAGTGAACTATAATTCAAAAAAATATATATTCTCGTAATGTTATTATGCATAAAAATAATAGTTCTAATATAATACACAAATGCACTAATGCTAACTTAATACATGAATGATGCACAAATGAACTAATGCTAACTTGATGCATAAATGAACTGATGCTAACTAATACCACTAGTATGATGAAAACTGAACTAATGCAATTTAACAAATTCTAATATAATACACAAATGCACTAAAACTAAACTAATGCAATTTAAGAAAAAGAGTAGAAACATAACAAGCCCAATTTCTACAATTTTAATACAAATAATTTAAATTGTAGAATAAAACAAGTTAACTAGATTTCAAAATACAAGCATAATTTTATCAGAAATTATTTTTAATATGGAAAGAAAATTGGTGTTTTGGTTGAATATTGACATTTGAAGTGTATTACAGTATTGTGAAAATTATTCAACACGCCCCCACGTGTTGGCTAAGATGCTGCCACGTGTTCAACACGCCCCCCACGTGTTGGCCAGAATGATGTCACGTGTTCACCACGCCCCCCACGTGTTGCACCACGCCCCCCACGTGTTGACTTCCCACAAAAAAAATCCACCCATCTGTAATTACACTACATTCTCCTATTTTCAACAAAAACACCAATATTTTTTCCATACAAAAAAAATTAGCCTAATTTTATAAACTAAATTCTCATAATAGAAGCATAATAGAAGTATAATGAAAAAAAAAATTCTCAAGGACCTATTTGTTCTTCGAACTTTATTTGTAAAAAATGACGTCAAGGACTTATTTGTCCTTCGAACTTTTTTCCCTTCCAACGTGGCACCGTAACGGACACCTGTACACCGTTTCAGCCATGTCAGCCAGTTCCGTTAGGTGTATGAGAGGCAAATAGACGGAAGGACTAAATTGTCCTCCGTTTGTTAAAGTCAGGGACTTTTTTGTATTTAAATTTTGTCAGGGATGTATTTATCAAAAGTTTGAAAAGTCAGGGATCTATCTGTCTTTTTCCCTAGTATTTATGCATAAGATTGTAACTGATTTATGATGGAATCAGAATAATGCATTGATTGGTACATTATTCTGAAGACAATGGTTCAATTTTTCAAATAAAAAAATAATTAAAAAACTATAGCTATTAAAATCGACGGTAATGTTGTCACTTTTTAAATTTAAATTAGACAAACAAAACAAAATATAGATAAAGAATTTGTCGGTATCTAAACAATTAAATCAATGGCTATTATGTCGATTTTATTGAATCAAATATCGACAAAAACGTTGTCGATTTTATATAATAATATCGACGGCAATGTTATCGATTTTATTAAGTAGGTAAAATTCACAAACTCATATTATAGACGAAAATATTGTCGATTTTATTGAATCAAATATCGACAGAAATGTCGTCGATTTTATACAATAATATCGACGGCAACGTTGTCGATTTTAGTAAGGAGGTAAAATTCTCAAACTCATATTATAGACGAAAATGTTGTCAATTTTATTAAATTATTATCGACGAATAGGCAAGCCATCGATTTTATTAGAATTATGAGAAATCGACAAGCCTAATAGCGACCACCTCTGCCATCTATTTTGCCGTCGATTTTTAATATTATCGACGGCCAAGCCGTCGATTTGGCTGTCGATTTTAACGATGTTTCTTGTAGTGTTATATATCAGCAGATTTATATGTCGGTAATTCATTTATCGTCAAATTTATTAACAGAATACATCTGATAGTGTAAACAGTGTCGAAAGATATTTACCAACGAATTATTTTGTCCAACAAAACTTTATTAGCAAATTTTGAATTTAAGAAAACAAATTTTTATTGAATTTAGAATTGAGAATGAGAAAGAGGTCAAGGTAATGGAATCAGTCTTCTTATGAAGAATACCTTGGCCCTTTGATTTTACATGGATGTATTACCATTGGTTGTTATCGTGCGTGGAATAGACATCATGAGTCCTAGGCTGAAGCTAAACAGAAACAACAATAACCAAAAAGCACCACCTAAGTTTTAAAAAACTAAAAGAATACTAATAACTAATGGTATTTCTAACTCTTCAATTCCTGATATGATCCTCATCAATTTCAAACTGAAAATTCAATTGCATAAAGAAACTAACTATACCAACCTCAACCCTAGTCATAATTCTCAAAACCCCCAAATTGACTTGCACTTTTCAAACATTCAATACATCAGCAACCTCTTTAATGCAAACTCAAGTAATAAACCCTTAACAATACAGAAATAATCACTTCCATTCTTCATGATATCTAAACAATAAATAGAATTAATAATAATAAACACAAAATCATCAAAATAATATTCAAAATCAGAATGATAAATAAAATTTCAAACACAGAATTATCAAAATAGAATTAAAAATCCCTAAATCAAAGTAGAATTAAAAGCCCTAACTCTAAACTAATACATAAACTAAATCTGAAAAAACAATAGGAAGAAAGAGGAGGACAACATACTTGGAGGGAGGAAGGAGACAACTCCGGCAAAGTGGTAGCAGCATAGACAACGAAGTAGTGGCGATGGTAACCAATCGACAGGGTTGAATTATTAGGAATTTCTTAAATAAATAAAAAAAATAATAGGAAGAAGGAGGATGACAACATATCTAGAGGGAGGTGGTGCATGGATTTCCACACTCCGTACAATTGAACCAGCAAGTGCACTAGGTCATCCAAGTAATACCTAAGGTGAGCTAGAGGCGATCCCACGAGGATTGTTGGCTTGGATCAAACAGTGGTTATCTTGTAAATCTTTGTTAGGCGGATAGAAAAGTTGTTTAGTTGTTTAAGCACATAAAAGTAAAATAAAGATAACCTTACTCAGTAATTGTGAATCAAATGATAAGAAGATGGTTAAGGCTTCAGAGATGCTTTGTTCTTCTAGATCAATAGCTTCTTACTGTCTACTCCAACTGTGAATGTTTTCTTCTATAGCAGGTTGTATGTGATCAACGTCGGTTTGAGCGGCCACCAATCTTCTTCTAGGTTGAACACCAGATTTAGTGCACATCCAGTCTGAATGAGGGTGAAGCTCCTGCAGTTCATCCCCTTGGTAATCATACTCAAAATGTTACAGACAAGGTCGAATCTTCCGAATCAGAGAATACTGCACCTTGATTCTAGCCAATACCACAAAGACCCTAATCTCCCCATACCTCGGCTGAACTGATGTCTCGAGAAGTCTCCAACGAAGCTGTGGATTAGCCGTCTAAGAGACGTATCCTCAAGCTAGTGGTTCATTGATATCCGATGAAAGATGCTCGATGAACCCATGTAGAACAGAGATAACTTTTGATAGTTCAACTTATTCATAAGGTTGAAGAATGAAGATACATGTTAAGAGAGAATCAAACATGAATTGAAATAGAACAGTAGTGCTTTTCGTAATTCAAATATGGCATAAGGTTAGGTAGAAGATCCTAAACATGGTTGATATTCTCCTATATATACTAATATAATAACTAAGGATTACAGAAATATGATAGGCTTAGGTTTGTATTGCGAAATCCCACTTTCGAGGCCCACTTGGTGAGTGTTTGGGCTAACCTTTAGTGTCTCCCACGTGCTAGGAGGATTTTTTGGTGTTGAACGGCTGCTTGGGACACCTTTGTGGGCGTTGGACACCAGCTGCTCCCTTTTGGGCGTCCAATGCCAGGAAGGGGGTAGATGGCTGGCGCTGAACTCCAGTTTTGGTCCTTCATCTTTAAAAAAGGGTGTAAACTATTATATAGTTCTGGAAAGCCCTGGATGATAGCTTTCGATAGCCGTTAAGAATGCTCCATTTGAATATCTGTAGCTCCAAAAATGCTTGCTTGAGTGCACAGAGGTCAGATCCTGACACCATCTGCTACGCTTTCCTTGCCTCTGAATCAGACTTTGTCAAAACACTCAGATTTCAGCCAGAAAATACCTGAAATCACCATAAAACATAGAAACTCATAATAGAATAAAAAAATATGAATTTTACACAAAAACCTATGAAAATACAATCAAACTTAAACTTTTGCTTGTCCCCAAGCAACAAAAAACAAGGTAGGATAAAAAGAAGAGAAAGGTACAATAAATCTTAGAGTTTTCAATGAAGCTTAGTTTCAATTAGATGAGCGGAACTTAGTAGCTTTTTGCTTTTGAATAGTTTTGGCATCCCACAATCCATTGAAACTCAGAAGTGTTGGCCTCTTTAAGAACATAGAATTCAGATGATATTATAGACTCTCCTGGTTTAGTTCATTTTGATTCTTGAATACAACTCTTTAGAGTTGTAACACCCTAATATTCAAATCCTTATGCTCGAGTCATAAGTCAATGATAATAATGTGGTACGACTCTCAAGGTGGATTATAATGCGTAATTATATGTATTGAAAGGAAATATTAAACAGGAAGCCTGAAAAATGAGTAAAAATAAAATCGCGAAGTCGTAACACTCACGTATTGACAAAAAGAAGGTAAAGCATGAACTGAGACGATATAAAGATAATGCCATCGAGAAGAATAAGATAGAACAAAATATAGATAGGTAACATAAATAATTAGCCTCTAGTCGCGACCCGCAAAGTTTAGGACGGCTAGGGTACAGAAGGAAAGTAGTTAACCACAGTATCTCCTAATCTCTCCCAAAAGAAACATAAGAGCCTCTATAGGCAAGTTCAAAGAGTTCAATACATAATGTAAGCTTTTCAAATTAAAGGTGGAGAGATCCTAAGCAAAATATAAAGTAGAGAATATAAAGATCTTCGCCATCTCTCAGATGAACCACAACTCACTTCTGAGCACCTGGACCTGCATATGAAAAACAAGAGATATATATGGAATGAGAATCACTGACCCATGGGTTCCCAGAACAGTAAAAGTGCCAAATAAATACAATGCATTGTAATAAGAACTCACTACGCATCCTAAACTTCCTTTCACGAAACATTCACCCTATATTCTCACTAATCCATCAATAGGCAACTGACATAAGGGAATGCTAAAGCTAATTCATCTTCCTCACGCTTCTCGACTTCCTAACTCTCCAACGAATCAGAATCAGAACCATAAACAAAACCATTACCAGTTATTCTGTCTCAATAATTTTATATCATTACTTCATATCCTCACCTGGAGCAAGTGAAATCACTTCACCGCGTCTACCCAGAGAGCTCTAATTATCTCATTTTCTACTTGAAGCAAGTGAAATCACTTCACTGCATCTACCCAGGGAACTCAAATTATCTCATTTTCTACCTGGAGCAAGTGAAATCACTTCACTACGTGTACCCAGGGAACTCAAATTATCTCATTCAATAATCATCATTTTAAATTACTCATGTCATTATTCCATTCCAACAAGAACAGCCCTCAGCGTGAACCGACACCAACATGAGGGACCTCTCAGTTGTACAAACACAGTCAATACAGACAAATAATACACAATTAAGGTACAAGTAGAACAGATAGCATATAGTCAGGTAACATAGCATATATGATATAGCAATCCAAAACAAATAGGTAAACCCAAATAATTCAAACATATGCAAATGATGTATGCCTGCCCTATAGCTGATGAGTCTCATCTGTCGGTTATAAAGCCAACCCGACATGTCTTAGTAGCTAACCATTGGACTGTCCCTCTGTCGTGCATCCCCGACTCGAGTTATTCATAATCATAATCATTATCACACAACACCCACACTAGTGTTTATCCACGGGGGCGAGCTCATCCAAAACATTCACAGTATCCGGCCACACTTACGACATAGAGTCAACAGAATCTCGGATCTCAAGTTGGAACAAGTGGAGCCGACCCACTGCATCTACCCAAGGAAATCTGAAACTCGGATAATTTCACAAATCTCAAAAAATCTCGATTGGAAGCAAGTGGGGGCTAACTACTGCATCTACCCCCAGGAGTTGCAAACCAAACCTGGAGCAAGTGGAATCAATGCCACTGCATCTACCCAGGCAGGTATATCTCACCACATTCTGGAGCAAGTAGATCAATGCCGCTGCATCTACCCAGGCATGTATATCTCACTACATCCTAGATCAAGTGGAATCAATGCCACTGCATCTACCCAAGTAGGTATTTAAAAGCCCAACCTGGAGCGAGTGGAATCACCACTACTGCCGCTACTACCCAGGCGTCACAATCTCTAACCTGGAACAAGTGGGAGGAACTACAACCCTTGCTACTACCCAGGCATCTCAAACATACATTCATTTCAACTCCATAATTAAACTCATTCATCATAATCCTCCTTCCCATCTCATACCCGGAGTAAATGGACAATGCCACTGCCTACTGCCCGGGATCACACATCACATTTAACAAGTTCCATCAATATTCCTTTACCCTATTTAGTCATTAATCATATACATATACATACTCAGCCATAATTCAATTCTTATCACAGCCATCCTGCTCATACCGTACACAACACTTTCACCTTCATCCTTACAACCATCATTACTCATCATTCATCATTGATTCTCACTTTAGTTCATTCACAACTTACCATGTATCCTAACTTCTTTTCATTACTAGGCATACTATCAAAATTTAGGGCTTAAAGGATGAAAGGGAAGGATTAGAAGTCTGAAATTTGGCTTTAAAGACTCAAAAATCTCTTCTTGCTGAAAATGGGGTCACGCGTGTGCGTCGCTCTTGCGCACTCGTGGAGGGCGGAAAAGGAAGTGACGCATGAGCATCATCCATGTGCACGCATGGGAAGCAAAAAGGTAGTGCGAGGCGTGCGCGTCAGTCACGCGTACGTGTGGGTGCGTTTTGTGCTCCTCACACAACACTAGCATAATACCAGAGCAACTCTCTGGAATTACTACTGGGCACTTGCATCAATACATTAACGTGTATGCGTCGGCCAGGTGCACGTACGAGGTAGTGAAAGTTGTGAGTGACGCGGGCCCGTTGGCTATGCGTTCGCATCGGAGTACGTTTTACCAAAAATTTTACCAAGTTAAAAAGCTGCAGAATTACATTTTCAAACCCCAAACTTCCAACACACATAAATTCTTCTAAAAATTCCTTTTTCAACCATTTCTGAACCGTTGGAAAGATTGTTGAATAAAATTTCATAAAAATCCACTTTTGAAGAACTCCAAACTTTGAGGGCTGAGTTACGGACCGTCAAAGTTGGTCGAAAATAAGTTTTTAACCAAAAATCGAAATCACCAATTTTTCCAATGTTCACAAGCCAAGTTCATTCCACTCATCCAAAGGACCACAACCC
This sequence comes from Arachis duranensis, assembly GCF_000817695.3. Classification (NCBI taxonomy): domain Eukaryota; kingdom Viridiplantae; phylum Streptophyta; class Magnoliopsida; order Fabales; family Fabaceae; genus Arachis; species Arachis duranensis. The sequence continues at coordinate 93,555,788 of NC_029780.3, forward strand.
AACCACATTCACATAATTACACTCAACCAAAACCAAAACTACATCATCTATACAATTTCACCCAAAACTATCAAATTCCACACCTTAATTCCTCAAACCTTATTATTCAATAATCAAACCAATTATTCACACATTCAATATCTAAAATCCATCCAATCTCTTATGTCATCATACAATACACACATCAACTTATCTTCCTTACCTCTTTCTGGCCTCCAGCCCAAGATTCACGGCCTCCGGTCCAAATTCATAATTTAAATTCATATTCCACAAACCAATATTCATTATCCAACTCATCAAATCCTCAACACACAAAACATACAAATTCACACAATTCTCAACCCAATCATTAATTTACATTACATATCAACTATGCATATTAGTACCAACCATTCACACAATCCAAACTTAATCCTAGGGGCATCTAGCCTAGAAATTCTCATCACACCACACGACACTTAAATGAAACTTAAACTGCACCTCTTGTAGCCAAAATAATTAAGCTTCTTCTTGAGAATCTCCATCAACCTTTAGCTACAAGCCTCACCAAGGCCCCACAAGTAATATCAATCTTTCAATTGTGCACCAATATCACCAAATACACTAACATAACCAATTTCACATATATACATTAACCTAGGGTTCATGAAAATGATAAATCACAAGGGTTGGAGGGTTTCTCACCTTAACCCACTAAAGTTTGTGAAAAATATTACCCATGACTCATACTAGAGCACTCCTAAACAACCATAATATAACACCCTAATATTTAAATCCTTATGCTCGAGTCTTAAGTCAATGATAATAAGGTGGTACGACTCTCAAGGTGGATTATAATACGTAATTATATACATATTGAAAAGAAATATTAAACAAGAAGCCTGAAAAAGGAGTAAAAATAAAATCGCGAAGCCGTAACACTCACTTATCGACAAAAAGAAGGTAAAGCGTGAACTGAGACGATATAAAGATAATGCCATCGAGAAGAATAAGATAGAACAAAATATAGATAGGTAACATAAATAATTAGCCACTAGTCGCGACTCACGAAGTTTAGGCTGGCTAGGGTACAGAAGGAAAGTAGTTGACAATAGTATCTCCTAATCTCCCCAAAAAGAAATATAAGAGCCTCTATAGGCAAGTTCAAAGAGTTCAATACATAATGTAAGCTTTTCAAAATAAAGGTGGAGATATCCTAAGCAAAATATAAAGTAGATAATATAAAGATCTTCGCCATCTCTCAGATGAACTACAGCTCACTTTTGAGCACCTGGACCTGCATCTGAAAAACAAGAGATATATACAGAATGAGAACCCCCGACCCATGGGTTCCCAGTACGATAAAAGTTCCAAATAAATACAATACATTGTAATAAAAACTCATTAAGCATCCTAAACTTCCTTTTACCAAACATCCACCCTGTGTTCTCACTAATCCATCAATAGGCAACTGACATAAGGGAATGCTAAAGCTGATTCATCTTCCTCATGCTTCTCGACTTCCTAACTCTCCAACGAATCGGAATCAGAATCGTAAACAAAATCATTACCAGTTATTCTGTCTCAATAATTTTATATCATTACTTCATATCCTCACCTGGAGCAAGTGAAATTACTTCACTGCGTCTACCTAGGGAGCTTTAATTATCTCATTTTCTACATGGAGCAAGTGAAATCACTTCACTGTGTCTACCCAAGGAACTAAAATTATCTCATTTTCTACTTGGGGCAAGTGAAATCACTTCACTGCGTCACCTAGGGAACTCAAATTATCTCATTTAATAATCATCATTTTAAATTACTCATGTTATTATTCCATTCCAACAAGAACAGCCCTCACCGTCAATCGACACCAGCATGAGGAACCTCTCAGTTGTACAAACACAGTCAACACAGACAAATAATACACAGTTAAGGTATAAGTAGAACAGATAGCATATAGTCAGGTAACATAGCATATATGATATAGCAATCCAAAATAAATAGGCAAACCCAAACAATTCAAACATATGCAAATGATGTATGCCTGCCCTATGGCTGATGAGTCTCATATGCCGGTTATAAAGCCAACCCGACAAGTTCTGGTAGCTAACCATTGGACTGGTCCTCTGTCGTGCATCCCTAACTCGAGTTATTCATAATCATAATCATAATCACATAACACCCACATTGGTGTTTATCCACGGGGGCGAGCTCATCCAAAATTTTCACAGTGTCTGGCGATACTTACGATATAGGGTCAACAGAATATTGGATCTCAACTTGAAGCAAGTGGTGCCGACCCACTGCATCTACCCAATTGAATCCGAAACTTAGATAATTTCACAAATCTTAAATCAACCTCGACTGGGAGTAAGTCGGGGCTAACCACTGCATCTACCCTAGGAGTTGCAAACCAAACCCGAAGCAAGTGGATCAATGCCGCTGCATCTACCCAGACAGGTATATCTCACCACATCCTGGAGCAAGTGGAATCAATGCCACTATATCTACCCAAGCAGGTATTTAAAAGCTCAACCTAGAGCGAGTGAAATCACCACTAATGCTGCTACTACCCAGGCGTCACAATCTCTGACCTGGAGCAAGTGGGATGGTGCACGAAATTGCAATCACACTCTTGCAATCCCGCACAACTAACCAGCAAGTGTACTGAGTCGTCCAAGTAATACCTTACGTGAGTAAGGGTCGATCCCACAGAGATTGTCGGCTTGAAGCAAGCTATGGTTATCTTGTAAATCTTAGTCAGGATATCAATAATTTTCAGGGTTGATTGTGAAAAGTAAAAGAACATGAAATAAGTACTTGTTTCGCAGTAATGGAGAACAGGTTGAGGTTTTGGAGATGCTCCATCTTCTGAATCTCAGCTTTCCTACTGTCTTCTTCTTCAAACACGCAAGGCTCCTTCCATGGCAAGCTGTATGTAAGGGTTTTACCGTTGTCAGTGGCTACCTCCCATCCTCTCAGTGGAAATGTTCAACGCACCCTGTCACGGCACGGCTATCGATTAAAGAATCCAAGAGATATCTACTTAATCTAAGGTAGAATGGAGGTGGTTGTCAGGCACACGTTCATAGTTGAGAATGATGATGATTGTCACGGATCATCACATTCATCCGATTTGAGAACAAGTGATATCTTAGAATGGAAGCAAGCATGATTGAATGAAAAACAGTAGTAATTGCATTAATCCATCAGGACACAGCAGAGCTCCTCACCCCCAACCATGGGGTTTAGAGACTCATGCTGTAAAAAATACAATGAGAAACGTGTAAAGTGTCATGAGGTACAGATACAATGTCAAAAGATCCTATTAATAGTGAACTAGTAACCTAGGGTATACAGAAATGAGTAAATGACATAAAAATCCACTTCTGGGTCCACTTAGTGTGTGCTTGGGCTGAGCATTGAAGCTTTCATGTGTAGAGACTAATAACTCCAGTTTTCATGCCAGTTTGGGCGTTTAACTCCAATTTTTATGCCAGTTCCAGCGTTAAACGCTGGAATTTCTAAGGCTGTTTTGCCACGCCGGTTTGGGCCATCAAATCTCGGGCAAAGTATGAACTATTATACATTGCCGGAAAGCCCAGGATGTCTACTTTCCAAAGCCATTGGGATCGCGCCAATTGGGCTTCTGTAGCTCCA
>NC_029780.3:93560841-93562749 GCF_000817695.3 Arachis duranensis
AGCCTCTTGCAATTGGTTTGAGGTCTCCCCTTTTGAGTTGGTTTGGGACACCCTTTGAATTGGTTGTCCACTTAGTTCCAGGGAGGCATATGTCCTCTAGAACTTGATCTAACCCTTTATCTGCTCTCACCATTCTCCTATTAAAGGATTCAGGATCATCTTGCAGTTGAGGTAGTTTGAAGATTTCTCTTATTTTGTCCAGATGGAAGTACATAACTTTCCCTCTGACCATGGTTCTGTAAGTATGGTAAGCAGTTCCAGTCATTCTCTGCTTATCTGTTAGCCACAGATTTGAGTAGAATTCCTGAACCATATTTCTTCCAACCTTTATCTCAGGATTGGTTAGAACTTCCCATCCTCTGTTTCGAATTTGCTCTTGGATCCCCGGATATTCATCTTCTTTCAGATCAAATTTAACTTCCGGGATCACTGACCTCAGACCCATTATTTTGTGATAATGGTCTTCATGTTCTTTGGTTAAGAACTTCTCTTGATTCCAAAGATTCTTTGTATTATTCTCTTTCTTTCCTCTTAAATTGGTTTGTTTTCCCATAGGAGCCATGATCTTGATGAATCTTGGTTTAGTGATCACGGAAAAGCACACCAAACTTAGAGGTTTGCTTGTCCTCAAGCAAAAGAAAGGAAAGAAGAGGGAGAGGAGAAGAGCAAATTTGAATGGTGTGGGGGAATGAGGGGCCGAACGTGTTTTTATAAGGGGGGGAAGGAGATTTCGAAAAAAATTGAAAGGAGATTTGAGAAGATATGGGGAGAATTTGAGAAAAGAGTGAGTTTTTGAGTAAGATATGGGATTGATTTGAGAGAGATTTGAAGAATGATTTTGATTTTTGAAGATTTGAAGGTGAATGATGAAAGGTTAAGATGTATTTATGTAGAAAAGTATGGGTAAGGAAAGGAAAATTTGAAAAAAAATTGGTTGAAAATCAAAATCTTGGTCCCCCACCTTTCTGGCATTAAACGCCCAGAATGGCATCCATTCTGGCGTTTAACGCCCATTTGTTGCCCATTGTGGGCGTTTAACGCCCAACCAGGTGCCCTGGCTGGCGTTAAACGCCAGAATTCCTTTATCACTGGGCGTTTTGCTAAATGCCCAGGATGCTGCACACCTGGCGTTAAACGCCCAGAATGGTGCCCATTCTGGCGTTTAACGCCCAAAATGGCACCTTTACTGGCGTTAAACGTCCAGAATGGTGCCCATTCTGGCGTTTAACGCCCAAAATGCCCCTTACTGGTGTTTTTTTGCCAGTAAGCTCTTTTTCTCTGCTTTTTGCACTGAATCCTTCTGTAACTCTGTGAATTCTTTCATTTTTGATACTTGCCTTTGTAAAATCAAAACATATAACCTACTAATGACTGGGTTGCCTCCTAGCAAGCGCTTCTTTACTGTCTTTAGCTGGACCTTTACTGAGAATTACTCAAGTCTCAGTTTTGAGCATTTCTGCTCAAAATTGCCTTCAAGATAATGCTTGATTCTCTGTCCATTAACAATGAACTTTTTGTCAGAATCAATATCCTGAAGCTCAACATACCCATATGGTGATACTCCTGTAATCACATATGGACCCCTCCATCGGGATTTAAGTTTTCCTGGAAACATTCTGAGCCTGGAGTTGAAGAGCAGAACTTTTTGTCCTGGCTCAAAGACTCTGGATGACAACTTCTTGTCATGCCACTTCTTTGCCTTTTCCTTATAAATTTTTGCATTTTCAAAGGCATTGAGTCTGAACTCCTCTATCTCATTTAGCTGGAGCATTCTTTTTTCACCAGCCAACTGAGCATCCATGTTTAGGAATCTGGTTGCCCAGTAGGCTTTATGTTCCAGTTCCACGGGCAGATGACAGGCCTTCCCATACACCAGTTGGTATGGAGAGGTTCCTATAGGAGTCTTGA
>NC_029780.3:93563660-93563984 GCF_000817695.3 Arachis duranensis
AAACTTGTCAATGGCATAGACCACTGCAAGTAACTCTTTTTCTGTGGTTGTGTAATTCTTTTGTGCGTCATTTAGAACACGAATGACATAATAAATGACGTGCAGAAGCTTGTTATGCCTCTGTCCTAACACTGCACCAATGGCATGGTCACTGGCATCACACATTAGTTCAAATGGCAATGTCCAATCTGGTGCAGAGATGACTGGTGCTGTGACCTGCTTAGCTTTCAGGGTCTCAAATGCCTGCAGACACTGTGTGTCAAACACAAATGGTGTGTCAGCAGCTAGCAGATTACTCAGAGGTTTTGCAATTTTCGAAAAATT
>NC_029780.3:93566024-93567534 GCF_000817695.3 Arachis duranensis
TAGAGTACAAATATTGGTTTCTAGCAACAGTGTCTATAAGCTCTTGGGCTTCTTCAATTGTCTTCCTCATGTGTATAGATCCACCAGCTGAGTGGTCTAAAGACATCTGAGCTTTTTCTGTAAGCCCATAGTAGAAGATGTCTAACTGTACCCACTCTGAAAACATTTCAGAGGGGCATTTTCTTAGCATACCTCTATACCTCTCCCAGGCATTATAAAGGGATTCATTATCCTCTTGTTTAAAGCCCTGGATGTCCAGCCTTGGCTGTGTCATCCTCTTTGGAGGGTAAAAGTGATTCAGAAATTTGTCTGATAACTGTTTCCATGTCTTTATGCCTGCTGTAGGTTGGTTATTCAACCACCTTTTAGCTTGATCTTTTACAGCAAATGGAAACAGTAATAGTCTGTAGACATCCTGATCCACCTCTTTATCATGTACTGTGTTAGCAATTTGTAAGAACTGTGCCAGAAACACAGTAGGTTCTTCCTGTGGAAGACTGGAATACTGGCAATTTTGCTGCACTATGATAATGAGTTGAGAATTTAGCTCAAAGCTGCTTGCTTTGATGGGAGGTGTACAAATGCTACTCCCATATGCAGCTGTAATGGGGTTAGCATAAGACCCCAGAGTCCTTCTGGACTGTTCAATTCCACTTAGGTCCATGATGGATAAAGGAAAATGATATGGATTGCAAGTAGATAAATATTTTTTTTTTGAATTAACCGAAAAAAATAAAATAAAATAAAACAAAAGGAAAATAAAATAAAAATTCGAAAATTAAAAGAAAACAAGATCAAAGCAAATTGAAAACTGAATCAATCAGTTAATTAAAAAGATTTTGAGATTAGCAATTAGAAAGATATGATTGAAAATTTTTATGAAAAAGATTTGATTTTTGAAATGAGGAAAGAGAAAAACAACAAAATGACACCAAACTTAAAATTTTTAGAAAATCAAACACTAATTTTCGAAAATTTTTTAAGGGAAAACACAAAGAGGACACCAAACTTAGAATTTTTACGGATCAAAAAGGGACTAAAGACATGCAAATTCGAAAATTAAAAGGAAAGCAAAAGCATGCAAAAATAACACCAAACTTAAAATATGAAACTAGACTCAACTAAAAGACTCTAAACCAACAAAAATAACACAGTCCTAATCTAAGCAACAAGATAAGCCGTCAGTTGTCCAAACTCGAACAATCCCCGGCAACGGCGCCAAAAACTTGGTGCACGAAATTGCAATCACACTCTTGCAATCCCGCACAACTAACCAGCAAGTGCACTAGGTCGTCCAAGTAATACCTTACGTGAGTAAGGGTCGATCCCACGGAGATTGTCGGCTTGAAGCAAGCTATGGTTATCTTGTAAATCTTAGTCAGGATATCAATAATTTTTAGGGTTGATTGTGAAAAGTAAAAGAACATGAAATAAGTACTTGTTTCGCAGTAATGGAGAACATGTTGAGGTTTTGGAGATGCTCCATCTTCTGAATCTCAGCTTTCCTACT
>NC_029780.3:93567969-93595580 GCF_000817695.3 Arachis duranensis
TAAAAATCCACTTCTGGGTCCACTTAGTGTGTGCTTGGGCTGAGCATTGAAGCTTTCATGTGTAGAGACTAATTCTGGAGTTAAACGCCAGCTTTCATGCCAGTTTGGGCGTTTAACTCCAATTTTTATGCCAGTTCCAGCGTTAAAGCTGGAATTTCTGAGGCTGATTTGCCACGCCGGTTTGCGCCATCAAATCTCGGGCAAAGTATGGACTATTATACATTGCTGGAATGCCCAGGATGTCTACTTTCCAATGCCATTGAGAGCGCGCCAATTGGGCTTCTGTAGCTTTAGAAAATCCACTTTGAGTGCAGGGAGGTCAGAATCCAACAGCATCTGCAGTCCTTTTCAGTCTCTGAATCAGATTTTTGCTCAGGACCCTCAATTTCAGCCAGAAAATACCTGAAATTACATAAAAACACACAAACTCATAGTAAAGTCCAGAAAAGTGAATTTTAACTAAAAACTAATAAAAATATACTAAAAACTAACTAGATCATACTAAAAACATACTAAAAACAATGCCAAAAAGCGTATAAATTATCCGCTCATCATGGGATGAACCACAACCTTTGCTACTACCCAAGCATCTCAAACATACATTCATTTCAACTCCATAATTAAACTTATTCATCATAATCCTCCTTCCCATCTCATACCTGGAGTAAGTGGACAACGCCAATGCCTACTACCCGGGGTCACATATCACATTCAACATGTTCCATCATTATTCCTTTATCCCATTTAGTCATTAATCATATACATACACATACTCATCCATAATTCAATTCTTATCACAGCCATCCGGCTCATACTGTACACAGCATTTTCACCTTCATCCTTAGCAACTCATACAACCATCATTACTCATCATTCATCATTGGTTCTCATTTTACTTCATTCACAAGTTACCATGTGTCCTAGCTTCTTTTTATTACTAGGGATACTATCAAAATTTTGGGCTTAAAGGATGAAAGGGAAGGCTTAGAAGTCTGAAATTTGTCTTTAAAGCCTCAAAAATCTCTTTTTGCTAAAAACAGTGTAACACGTGTGCGTCGCTGATGCGCACGCGTGGAGGGCAGAAAAGGAACTGACGCGTGAGCGTCGTCCATGCACACGCATGGGAAGCAAAAAGGTAGTGCGACGTGTGTGCGTCAGTCACGCGTACGCGTAGATGCGTTTTGTGCTCCTCGCACAACACCAGCACAATACCAGCGCAACTCTCAGGAATTACTACTGGGCACTTGCATCAATACATCGACGCGTATGCGTCGGCTAGGCGCACGTATGAGGGAGTGAAAATCGTGAGTGACGCGTGCGCATCGGCCATGCGTGCGCGTCAAAGTACGTTTTAAGAAAAACTTTACTAAGTTAAAAAGCTGCAGAATTACATTTTCAAACCCCAAACTTCCAACACACATAACTTCTTCTACGAAATTCCTTTTTCAACCATTTTTCAACTGTTGGAAATACCGTTGCGTAAAATTTCATAAAAATCCACTTTTGAAGAATTCCAAACTCTGAGGGATGAGTTACAGACAGCCGATGTTGGTCAAAAATCAATTTTTACCCAAAAATAGAAATCACCAATTTTTCCAATGTTCACAAGCCAAGTTTATTTTCACTCATCCAAAGGACCACAACCCAACCACATTTATGTAGTTATATTCAACCAAAACCAATCTTACCTCATCTATACAATTTCACTCAAAACTATCAAATTCTACCTCTCAATTCCTCAAACCTTATTATTAAATAATCAAACCAATTATTCACACTTTCAATATCTAAAATCCATCTAATCTCTTATGTCATCACACAATACACACATCAACTTACCTTCCTTACCTCTTTCTGGCCTCTGGCCCAAGATTCATGGCCTCTGGCCTAAATTCACAATTTAAATTCATATTCCACAAACCAATATTCATTATCCAACTCATCAAATCCTCAACACACCAAACATACAAATTCACACCATTCTCAACCCAATCATTAATTTACATTACATATCAACTATTCATTTTAGTACCAACCATTCACATAATCCAAACTTAATCCTAGGAGTATCTAGCCTAGGAATTCTCATCACACCACACGACACTTAAATAAAACTTAAACTATACCTCTTGTAGCCAAAATAATTGAGCTTCTTCTTGAGATTCTCCATCAACCCTTAGCTCCAAGACTCACCAAGGCTCTACAAGCAATATCAATCTTCCAATTGTGCACCAACATCACCAAATACACTAACATAACCAATTTCACATATATACATTAACCTAGGGCTCATGAAAATGATAAATCACAAGGGTTTGAGGGTTTCTCACCTTAACCCACTGAAGTTTGTGATAAATATCACCCATGGCTCATACTAGAGTACTCCTAAACAACCAAAATCATAAAATTACTCTACACCCATAACCAAACTTGAATTTAAGAGGGAAAACGAAAACTGGGCAGAGATCAGTGAAGTACTCACCACAAAACTTAGATATAATTTTAGAGGATGAAAAGAGCGATGTGTGGCTGCAAACGGCTTGTTAATCGGAGTTCCGTAGCAAAAGTTATAGACATTTGAAGGTGGAGCTAGGATTAAGTTTTCTCATCTCTTCTCTCTTCTCCAAAGCTGCGCCCCTCCCTCTCATTTTTAGGGTAAATGAGCTGAAATACTCATAACTAATATTTATATATGTTGGGTCTTGGGCCCACTTGGGCCCGGTTCACTTATTTTGTCCGTTGGCCCAATTTTGGGCCAAAACCTTTAAAATTAGAGTTTTAAATCGTATTTTAAATATTTCTTTCTTCCCAAATTATAATTTCTCATTTCTTAGCCTTATTCACTTATAAATTAATTTTCTCAGCCACAGTACCGGACAGACCGCAGCCGGTACTACCGGTCAAATTTCTAATGCGCATTTTTATTCTGAAAACTATGTTTTCTGACTCAGAAAAATTCACTGAATCCAAAATCATATTTAAATTATCAAATTCTGATTGCTAAGTTTTCTAACCATATTCGCTCCTAGTTAATTTTTATTTAATTAATTACGGTTTGACCGGGTTTTACAACAGTCTTGTCTGTGACCCTAAGCACTTTGTTTTCCAATATTACCACCGGATATATAAATGCCACAGACACTTAACTGGGTGAACCCTTTCGGATTGTGATTCTGCATTGCTAGAATCCCCAGATAGAGGTGTCCAGAGTTCTTAAGCACACTCCTTTTGCTTTGGATCACGACTTTAATTGCTCAGTCTCAAGCTTTTTACTTGACACTTTCACACCACAAGCATATAGTTAGGAGCACTGTTCATTTGGAGTGCTTAGGCCAAGATTTTGTTTCTTTTAGGCCCTCCTAACCATTGGTACTCAAAGACTTGGATCCTTTTACCCTTGCCTTTTGGTTTAAAGGGTTATTGGATTTTTTGCTCTTGCCTTTTGGTTTAAAGAGCTTATTGGATTTTTCTGCTTTTTATTTTTCATTTTTTTGCATGCGATTGTTTTTTTTTATTGAATCTCGCTTTTTTGATGCTTTTTCTTGCTTCAAGAATCAATTTTTAGATTTTTCAGATTACCAATAATACTTCACTTTCATCATCATTCTTTTAAGTGCCAACATTCTTAATTCCAATTTTAAATATGCATTGTTCATTCATACATTCAGAAAACAAAAACAATGCCACCACACCAAGATAATTGAATTATTCTTAAGATAAACTTGAAATTCATGCATCTTAATTTTCTTTTTCAAATAAAATTTTCTTTGAATCAAGGTGAGAGATATGTGAAACATTTATAACTGTAAGACATAGATAGAAATGATCATGCAATAAGAACACGAGAACAGACAATAAAACATAATGGAAAACAGAAAAATAACATAAAATAAAGGGGTGATGGAACAGGACCACCTTAATGACGGCGACTACCACTTCCTCTAGAGAATCCAATAGAGCGCTTGACATCTTCAATGTCACGCCTTTGTCTTTGTTGTTCTTCCCTCAATGCTCTTTGATCTTCTCTAATTTCATTGAGGATGGTGGAATGCTCTTGATGTTCCATCTTCAGCTGATTCATGTTAGAGCTTAATTCTCCCATAGAAGTATGCCATTGATCCCAATAGCTTCGAGGAAAATACATTCTTTGAGGTATTTCAGGGATCTCATGTTGAGGCAGCTCCACATGCTCATATTGTGGTTCATGTGCCAGCTCTCTAGTATGCTCCATCCTTCTTTTAGTGATGGGCTTGTCTTCCTCAATTGGAGTGTCACCTTCTATGATAATTCTGGCTGAATTACATAGGTGATATATAAGATGAGGAAAAGCTAACCTTGCTTGGGTGGAGGGCTTGTCCGCCACTTTGTACAACTCCCGAGATATCACCTCATGTACTTCAACCTTAGTTCCGAGCATGATGCAATGGATCATGATGGCTCGGTCTATGGTCACTTCGGACCGGTTTCTAGTGGGGATAATAGAGCGTTAAATAAATTCCAACCATCCTCTAGCTATGGGCTTGAGGTCAGGCCTTCTTAGTTGGATAGGCTTGCCTTGGGAATTCCTTTTCCACTGTGCTCCTTCCACACATATGTCTGAGAGAACTTGATCTAGCCTTTGATCAAAATTGACTCTTCTAGTGTAAGGATGTGGGTCTCCTTGCATCAAAAGTAGTTGAACGCCAACATCACATTTTTCGGGCTAAAATCTAAGATTCTCCCTCGGACCATGGTGCTCCAATTTTTAGGATGAGGGTTCACAATAATGTCAGGGTTTTTCGTGACCTATGCATTAGCATAGAACTCTTACACTGTTAAGATCCCAACCTCCCAACCTCTTCTCCGGATTACATGTCGGATCTCTGGATACTCAGTCTTCTCAAGCTTAAAAGGGACCTCAAGAATCACCTTTTTCTTTGCCACTACTTCATAAAAGTGGTCTTAGTGGGCTTTGGTGCTGAATCTTTCCATCTCCCAAGATTCAGAGGCGGTGGCTACTGCCTTTCATTTCTTCTTTCTAGAGGGTTCTCCGACCTTGGGTGCCATAAGTAGGAATGGAAAGCAAAAGCAAGGCTTTTTCAACACCAAACTTAAAACTTTGCTCACCCTCGAGCAAAAATAAACAAAAGAGAAGAATGGAGTAGAAGAAGAAGAAAATAGATGGAGATGGAGGGAGAAGAGAAATTTGGCAAAGTGAGGGCTAAAGATGTATGAGTAGTGCGTGGGATAAGTGGAATGAGGGGATATTTGTGGGTGGAAAAGTTTGAATTTTAGTGGGTTGGGGTTGGTGGGAGTTATGATAGTTTGGGAAGAGGTATGGATGTGATTGGTTGAGGGTTTATAGGGTAGAGTGTATGGGGAAGTATAAAAAGAAGAGAGAAGAAGGTGGGGTAGGTGAAGATGCTGTGAGACCTACTGGTCCTGAGAGGCTAGGGAATTTAAATTCCCTTCCCTCTTTATGGGCGTTGAACGCCCAACTCGTGCTCCAAAGCTGGCGTTCAACGCTAGCTTGCTGCTCCACTCAGGGCGTTGAATGCCCAGGAGGGACCTCCTTCCTGGCGTTCAACGCCAGGTCTTCTGCCTTTGTTGGGCATTGAACACCCAGCCTCTGCTCCAGGGCTGGCATTCAACACTAGTAATATTACCCTTTGTGGGCGTTAAACGCCTACTCTTGCCTTCTTGTCTGGCATTCAACACCAGTAAGACATGTTCTCCAGGGTATTCTGTTTCCACTTCTGAATGTTTCTGTCTCTGTTCTGACTAATGCACATGATCATGAACCTAAAGAAAATAATTAAGAAAAACAAATTCAAAGAAAAACATAAATAATAACTACAGTTGGGGTGCCTCCCAACAAGCGCTTCTTTAACGTTACTAGCTTGACGGTTAGCTCCTTATGGAGAATGATATGGGCTCAGAATTTCACCTCTTATAGTAAACTTTCTTCTTGTCCTCTCATGGATGAGTTCGATATGCTCTAGAGACAAGACATGACTCACTGTATGTGCTATGACTAGTTTCTTGATGAAGACATCTCTCATGCCAGGTGAGAGGGCTTCAGTGGGGATCTTTTTGTCCCTCCAGCCTTTAGGTACTTTCTTCTTAGTACCTTTGGTCTCAGTGCTTGTTGATGGCTGCCCAAAACCAAGATTAGAATTGGTGTCTGGGGTCTTAGTAAAGCTCTGCACTGAGAGAGATGGTTGGAACACTAAGTGTTACACAATTATCTCTTTTTTTTTTCAGAGGGAGAGTTGGGGTGAGGCATCTTGGACAAGATGTGCTCCTCTCCTAGTTGTAAAATTAATTCTTTCTTTGCTACATCAATGATAGCATTGGCAGTGGCTAGAAAAGGTCTTTCAAGTATGTTGGATTCATCCTCATATTCCCCAGTATCTAAGATTATGAAGTTTGCTGGGATGTAAAGGTCTTCAACCTTCCCCAAGACATCCTCTACTAAGCCATATGCTTTTTTCATTGACTTGTCTGCTATCTCTAGTGAGATATTTGCAGCTTGTACCTCATAGATTCCTAACTTCTCTATTGTAGAGAATGGCATGAGGTTTATACTTAACCTTAGGTCACACAGAGCCTTTTCAAAGGTCATGGTGCCTATAGTTCAAGGAATTAGGAAGCATCTGGGATTCGGAAATTTTGAGGCAGCTTCTGATGACAAGTCATCATATACCCATTTTTCAAGCTAATTTCACTTGTTTTGTTAGCATTTATGCACTTTCTTGCATCCTAAGTAAGTGATTTGGAGTGAAAATGCATAACTTCTTTAAATCAAGCAACCACCATGAATTTAATGTTAATCATTAAGGTTTGAGCTAATTTTAATTGCATTTTAATTGATTTATAAGCCTCTTGAATTTAGTGATACTTTGAGTGGTTGTAGCAAGCATAGGCAACTCTGCCCTGCCCACTCCAAGGGCAGAGCACAAAATGGTGCCTTGGAGCCAAGAGAAGCAAACTCTGCCCTGCCCTTGTGGAGAGCAGAATCGGGCATCTCAAGGAAAGAAATCAAGAAAAAAAGGTCACCCATGCATGCCACAAGGTTCGAACAAAGAACCATGAGGAAGCCAAGCCTTGAGACCCACTACCGTGCCAAGAAGCCAAAAAATAAAATAGCGTGTTTGCACTCTCCCAGGATCGAACCCGAGACGTGAAGGAAGGACCCTGCCCTACCCTTGGCGCGAGCAGGGCAGCAATTGAACTAGGCGCACCAATTTTGAAATCTGGCGCACCAACTTTGCTTCCTGGCGCACCAATTTCCTCGTCCTGGCAGCATCTGGCGCGCGCGTTCCTTCCCTGGCGCACCAACCCGTTCCTGCCCTGCCCTTGGCGCGAGCAGGGCAGCGTTTAGCGTCCCACGCACCAAACACTCTTCCTGGCGCACCAAATTTCCTTCTGGCAGCACCATCCGCACGCACGCCTCACATCCTGGCGCATCAGCTTTCCCGCCCTGCCCTTGGCGCGGGCAGGGCAGCCTCTGGCGCACCAAACTCGTGCCAGACGCGCACCAACTCGCACCAACACGCAACATCGCCGCACCAAAAACACGCACCAAGCTTCATTTTTCTGCCCTGCCCTTGGCACGGGCAGGGCAGCCTCCTGGGAGTGGTTTTTGGGCCAAAATTCAAATTAAAAATTCATTTGAATTCATTTCTTCACCAATTCAAAAGCCCATCCAAATCCCATTATCCAAGAATAGAAAGTGTATAAATAGGAGTTAGTTTGATGTAATGAGGACCTTTAGCTACCATTACTTTGAGCTTTGAATTTTTACTCTTATTTTTGAGAGCTTTTGAATTTCCTTTGTCTTTGAGCTTTCTTGAGAGACTTGTCCGAGAACTAAGAGGATCAAGGGAGAATTGAATGATCTCCTTCCTCATTTCCCTTGGGCAATTCTACTCTTTTGTTTTATGAGTTTTGGGTGTGTGAAATTGGGGAAATTCTGTCCCAATTCCCATTCAAGCTCTTGGCATTTTGTTTTCTGCATAATTGAACTCCAAATCTGTTCTTCTATTGCTTCATCTTTAATTTTCTGTTAATTGCTTAGTTAATTCAGATCTGGGAAGGAAATTGGGTTTTAGGCTATGCTACCTAAGCCCTTGGGATCCTGAGATCACAATTCATTTTGGGTTCTTCTGTGAACCATTGCTACATCTTATTTCAATTCTGTTTGAATGCTTATTGCTTCTGATTTACTTTCTGCTCAACCATTTACTGCAATTTACTTCTTCTTTGTTTAGATCCTGCAATCCCATTCCTCAATCCCCTTTTATATTCAAGCCATTTATCTTTCTTGCCATTTAAGTTACTGTAATTTAAGTTTCTTGCACTTTAAGTTTCAGTCATTTACTTTCTTGCTCTTTAAGATTCTGCACATTTACAATTCTGTTCTTCAATTTACTGCACTTTTCCCTTCCTCCTTTACATTTCATGTCATTTACTTTCTGTTAAACACAAATCACACAACTAAAACTTGATTCGCTTGACTAAATCACCCACTAAACTAAAATTGCTCAATCCTTCAATCCCTGTGGGATCGACCTCACTCATGTGAGTTATTATTACTTGATGCGACCCGGTATACTTGCCGGTGAGTTTTGTGTTGGATCGTTTTCCACACATCAGCTTCTACTGAACCAGAGCATTGAGTTCTTTGGTAAGCACTGGAAGTTCTTCCTCCAATGTCTTCACTCCAACTTACTTAGCATTTGGCTTTATGAGAGCTCCTAGGTACCGAGCAACTTGCTTTTTCCTAGTTTCCTCATCCTCTGATGAGGATGAGTATTCATCAGAACTCATGGATTGCAAGAGTGTTTACAAGAAGACTTCTATGGTCTCTACATGAGCCTCAGCCTCTTTTAATTCTTGGATAGGGACTTCATCAGTGGGTGTTGAATACTCAGTAGGAACACTTTTACTGGAAATCAATGCCACCTTTTGTGGCCTTTTGGGCATTAAACGCCCAGTGGGGATATTTTCACTAGCGTTCAATGCCAGCTTCTCTGTTAATTTGGGCATTGAACGCCCAATAAGGTCCTCCTTACTAGCGTTCAATGCCAGCTCTTGTGCCAGTTTGGGCGTTGAACGCCCAAGAGGGGCCTCCTTACTGGAGATCAACGTCATTAAAGGTATAGCACTGGGCGTTGAACACCCATTAGGGATCTCATCATTGGCGTTCAACGCCAGATTACTCCCTTCAGATTCAGCCTCAGCTTCAGTAGTGATGGCCTTGTACTCTTCTCTTGGGTTTACTTCAGTCTTACTAGGAAGAGTGTTAGGAAGAATCTCAGGGATTCTCTTACTCAGTTGACCAACTTGTACCTCTAAATTTCTAATGGAGGACCTTGTTTCAGTTATGAAACTATGAGTGGTCTTAGAGAGGTTGGAGACTATAGTGACTAAGTTAAAAAGTCTCTGCTTAGGAGTCTCCATATGTTCCTGAGAAGATGGAAATTGTGGCCTGTTGTTGAACCTATTTTGCGCTCCTCCACCTTGATTATTATTGAAGCCTTGCTGAGACTTCTGTTGATCCTTCCATGAAAGGTTAGAATGATTCCTCCATGAGTGGTTGTAGGTGTTTTCATAGAGTTCTCCCTTGTAATTCACCTCCTCTATCATGGGTTGTTCAGGATCATAAGCTTCTCCTTCAGAGGAAGCTTCTTGGGTGCTGCCAGCTGTAGCTTGCATTCCAATCAAATGCTGAGAGATCATATTGACCTGCTGGGTCAAGATCTTGCTCTGAGCCAATATGACATTCAGAGTGTCTACTTCAAGAACTCCTTTCTTCTGAGCTACCCCATTATTCATAGGGTTTCTCTTAGAAGTGTACATGAATTGGTTGTTTGCAATGATCTCAATGAGTTATCTTGCTTCTGCAGGAATTTTCTTCCAGTGGAGTGATCCACCTATAGAGCTGTCCAATGATATTTTGGACTTCTCAGAGAGACCATCATAGAAGATGCCTAAGATAAACCATTCTGAGAGCATGTTAGAAGAACATCTCCTGATCAGTTGCTTATATCTTTCCCAATCTTTATATAGGGATTTACCTTCTTTTTGTCTGAAGGTTTGAACTTTTACTTTGATTTTACTCATCTTCTAAAGTGGAAAGAACTTGGCCAAGAAAGCAGTGACCAATTTTTTCCAAGAGTCTAGGCTTTCTTTAGGTTGAGAGTCCAACCATATCCTAGCTCTATCTCTAATAGCAAAAGGGAAAAGCATAAGTCTGTAGACCTCAGGATCTACTCCATTGGTCTTAACAGTGTCACAGATTTAGAAGAATTTAGTTAGAAACAGATGTGGATCTTCCAGTGGAAGTTGATGGAATTTGCAATTCTATTGCATTAGAGATACTAATTAAGGCTTAAGCTCAACGTTGTTTGCTCTAATAGCAGGTATGGAGATACTTCTTCCATAAAAATCAGAAGTTAGTATGGTGTAGTCACCAAGAACCTTTCTTGCATCTCCTCCATTGTCAGGCTCGGCTGCCATGTTTTCAGCTTCTTGTTCAAAAATCTCTGTGAGGTTTCTTCGGAGTGTTATGCTTTAGCTAGCTGTAAATGCCTCCTTAGAGTCCTCTCAGGTTCAGGATCAAGATTAAAGAGAGGTTCTTTATCTCTGTTCCTGCTCATAAATAAGAAAAGAAAACAAAGAAAAAAGAAGAATGGGAGCTCTATGTTCAAGAACAGAGGACTCCCTGTGAGATGTGAAGAAGAAAGAAGAATGAAGATAGAGAATTGAAAAGAAGAATTTGAATAAAAGGGAAGAAGAATTAAAAAATTAGAAGTAAAAAAAGAGAAAATATTTTTATTTTTAATTTATTTATTAATTAAATTCAAAAATAAAAGCTAATTGACCAAAAAGATTTGAAAATTAAATAATGAATTTCGAAAAAGAAGAGAGAGAAAAAAAGAAGATATTTTTGAGAATTAGAAGAGAGAAGAATTAGTTTGGAAGTTTTGAAAAAAGAAGAAAGAGAGAACAAGTAACTAATTAAGAAAGATTTGAAAACAAGATAAGATAGAAGATTAGAAAAGATTTGAATTTAAAATTTAAAATTAGAAAAGATAAGATAAAATTTGAAAAGATTTGAAAAAATTGATTTTGAAATTAAAAGCTAGAAAATATAAGATAAGAATTTGAAAAGATTTGAAAGAGATAAGATTTGAAATTTGACTTTTGAAAAAGATTTGATTTTGAAATTTGAAATTTGAAATTTTGAAATTGAATTTTAAAATTTGAATTTGAAATAAGATAAGATAAGATTTTTGAATTTTAATGAAAGAAAAAAAGATAAGATAGTAATTTGAAAAAGATATGATTTTTGAAAAGATTTGATTTTGAAAAAATTTGAATTTGAAATTTAAAACTAAGATAAGATAAGATAATGATTTTGAAATTAAAATTTGAAATCTTTTTGATATTTTCGAAAATTAAGATAAAAAAGATAAAAGAGATATTTTTTGATTTTTTTGAATTAATGAAGAAAGAGAAAAACAACTAAATGACACCAAACTCAAAATTTTTTTAGATCTAAAGACACTAAGTTTCGAAAATCTTAAAGAAAAACACTTAGAGACACCAAACTTAAAATTTTAAAGATAAAAAAAAGAAAAACAAGAACAATTTGAAGATCAAGAAGAACACCAAGAACAAACTCAAAAAATCAAAGCAATTAAAGAAAACACAATGGACACCAAACTTAAGATTTGACACTAGACTCAAACAAAAGACACTGTATTTGAAAATTTTTGGAAAAAGACTCAAGAAAGTTCGAAATTTAACAAGAACAAGAACAAAAGACTCAAACAAAAGAGATAAAGATTAAAAAAGAAAAGAAAAGGTTTTTGAAAATTTTTGAATTTTTTTTATTTTTTCGATAAAAAAAATAAAAGATCAAACAAAATTAAAAATAATACCTAATCTAAGCAACAAAATAATATGTTAGTTTGTTCAAACTCAAATAATCCCCGGTAATGACGCCAAAAACGTGGTGCACGGATTCCCACACTTCGTACAACTGAACCAGCAAGTGCACTGGGTCGTCCAAGTAATACCTAAGGTGAGTCAGGGTCGATCCCACGAGGATTGTTGGCTTGGATCAAATAGTGGTTATCTTGTAAATCTTAGTTAGGCGGATAGAAAAGTTGTTTAGTTGTTTAAGCGCATAAAAGTAAAATAAAGATAACGTTACTCAGTAATTGTGAATCGAATGATAAGAAGATAGTTAAGGCTTCAGAGATGCTTTGTTCTTCTGGATCAATAACTTCTTACTATCTACTCCAACTGTGAATGATTTCTTCTATAGCAGGCTGTATGTGATCAATGCCGATTTGAGCGGCCGCCAATCTTCCTCTAGGTTGAACACCAGGTTTAGTGTGTATCAAGTCTGAATGAGGGTGAAGCTCCTGCAGTTCATCCCCTTGATGATCCTACTCAAAACGCCACAGACAAGGTCGAATCTTCCGGATCAGAGAATGTTGCACCTTGATTCTAGCCTTTACCACAAAGACCCTAATCTCCCCATACCTCGGCTGAATGATGTCTCGAGAAGTCCCCAACGAAGTCGTGGATTCGCCGTCTAAGAGACGTATCCTCAAGCTAGTGGTTCATTAATATCCGATGAAAGACGCTCGCTGAAACCATGTAGAACAGAGATAACTTTTGACGGTTCAACTCATTCATAAGGTTGAAGAACGAAGATACATCTTCGGAGAGAATCAAACACGAATTGAAATAGAACAGTAGTGCTTTTATTAATTCGTAAAACTCAGTAGAGCTCCTAACCTTAACCTAGGAGGTTTAGTGACTCATACTGATAGAAGAAATATAGAATGAAATGTAAAAGTGGGCAAAAGTCTCTAATAAAGGTGAACTCTTGTCTATATATACTAATCTAATAACTAAGGATTACAGAAATATGACAGGCTTAGGTTTGTAGTGCAAAAATCCACTTCCAGAACCCACTTGGTGAATGTTTGGGCTGAGCTTTAGTGTTTTCCACGTGCTAGGAGGCTTGTTGGGCATTGAACATCTGCTTGGGATACCTTTGTGGGCGTTGGACACCAGCTGTTCCCTTTTGGGTGTCCAACGCTAGGAAGGGGGTAGATGGCTGGCGTTGAATGCTAGTTTTGGGGCTTCATCTCTAAAGACAAGTAAAACTATTATATATTACTGGAAATTCCTGGATGTTAGCTTTTCATAGCCATTAAGAACACTCCATTTGGATATCTTTAGCTCTATAAATGCTTGCTTGAGTGCACGGAGGTCAGATCATGACAGCATTTGCTATGCTTTCCTTGCCTCTAAATCAGACTTTGTCAAAACTCTCAGATTTTAGCCAAAAAATACCTGAAATCACCATTAAACACAACAACTCATAGTAGAATCCAAAAATATGAATTTTACACTAAACCTATGAAAATACAATAAAACTTAAACAAAACATGCTAAAAATTAGATGAAAATGATGCCAAAAAGCGTATAAAATATTTTCTCATCAGAAGGATGGAGGCAGCTCTGACGACATAGAGAGCAACAACGACATCGGTGCAGTAGTAGCAGCGGCAACAGTGGCAGGTATGATGAAATGGGCGGCGATAAAGTGACCAACGCGA
The DNA here is from genome assembly GCF_000817695.3 of Arachis duranensis. Taxonomy (NCBI): domain Eukaryota; kingdom Viridiplantae; phylum Streptophyta; class Magnoliopsida; order Fabales; family Fabaceae; genus Arachis; species Arachis duranensis. The sequence goes on from NC_029780.3 coordinate 93,581,598, forward strand.
CGAAAGGAGTCAACGTAGTCTTTGAATATTGTTGGTAGTGGTTGACGCTGGTGGAAGGGCTTCCAGAGATGGTTTATGGGGGATAGAGAGGATAAGAGAGGAGAAGGTTAGAGAGAGAGTAGTTTGAAAATGAGGGTAGAGAAGGTTCACAGTTTGAATTTAGGGCAAGATTTTTGTCAGGTTTATCGGCGAATAAATTTGACGGTAATGCTTTGTGAATGACCAAAACGCAGCATTGCATTAATTCAGATTACTGGTAATGATCGTGCAATTTTTTCTTTTTTTTCTCTAATTGTTACTGATGAATTGATCATCGAAAAACCAAATCCGATGATAATATTTTTATCCAACGAATTTTTTGCCAAATCCACCAGTGAATCCGTCAATAAATTTGCTACTAACGTGCTAAATTCGACGATAAATTCGACGGTATTCAGCATTTCTTTTGTAGTGTGCTTAAGGCCAACAAGTTACCACCAATTCTCTCCTCTGCAAATTAGCTTTTGGCTAGTAGCTAAATTTTTTTTCTATTTGAGAATATTTGGGTATGTGATATATGTTCCAATTGCTCTGCCTTATCACACTAAAATGGGACTCCAAAGAAAATTGGGGATATGTTGGATATGATTCTCCCTTTATAGTGGGGTTTCTTGAGATACAAACTGGAGATGTATTTAAAGTCCGATTTTCATATTGTCATTTTGATGAATCAAAATTTTCAACATTAGGGATAGAGAATAAGCTTCTTGAAAAAGAACTTAATTGGAGTGCATCAAACTTGATGCGTCTAGATCTTCGATTAGCATAATGTGAACTAGATGTTCAAAAGATTATACATTTGCAAAGAATAGAAAATGAATTACCTGATACATTTTTTGATACGAAAACGATAACTAAATCCTATATACTAGCTGAAAATGCTCCAATTTGAATTGATGTCTTGGTTGGAAAAATGGCCATGGAAACAAATACATGGCAGAAGGTAATAGACCTGTTGGTTTCAAAGACAAAAATCCTTGAAAAAGAAAAAAGGTAAATACTATTCTTATTGAAAAAGATTAAGACATGGTAAAAACACCTGCAATTGTCCAAAACTCTGATGTAATTTTAACGCCAAAAGACGTTCAGGTACCTGAAAATTCAAAAAATTGTGAAAATGATGATATCTCAATAAATTATGATTTTACGGGAGAAAAATAGAACCGAAATGAGACAATTGTCAATAGAATATTTGCATATCATGTGGCATTTCACATCATGCATGAAAATGAGGATCTTGAGCCAAGAACAGTCGAAGAATGTTGACAAAAAATGATTGGCCAAAATGAAAAGAAGCTATAAAAGTAGAATTGGATTCACTTACAAAATGTGAAGTCCTTGGGTTCTGTAGTTCGTACACCAGAAGATGTAAACGTTAACCTATTGAATACAAATAGGTATTTGCGAGAAAACAAAATAAGAAAAAATGAAGTTGTACGCTACAAGTCTAGACTTGTCACAAAAGGGTTTGCACAAAGACCTGGAACCAATTATGAAGAAATATATTCTCCTGTAGTGTATGCAATTACATTGTGCTATCTCATCAGTTTATCTGCATAACATAAGATTGATATGCATCTGATGGATGTGGTGAGAACTTATTTATACGAATTATTAGATCATGATATCTATAAGAAAGTCCCTGAAGGACTTAAGATATCTAAATCATCTAATGAATACTCCCAAGGGCTATATTCAGTCAAATTGCAAAGATCTTTATATGGTTTAAAGTAATCTGGATAAATGTGGTATAATCGTCTTACTGAGTATTAAACAAAAAAGAAATTCAAGAATAATGATATATGTTCATGTGTTTTCATGAAGAAATTCGCATCTTGATTCATTATAATTGCTATGATGTTAATAATTTAAATATCATTGGAACTGCTGAAGAGATTCTAACAATTATAAAAGCTCTAAAAGAAGAATTTGAGATGAAATGTCTCAAAAAGACTAAATTTTGTCTCGACCTGTAGATCGAACATACAAATAAAGAGATTTTTACTCATCAAACAACTTACAAAGAAAAGATCTTGAAAAGATTCTATATGGATAAGTTACACCCACTAAGTACTCCAATGATCATAAGATCTTTGGATGTGAAAAAGGATCAGTTCCGTCCTAAAGAAGAAAAAGAAAAAGTCTTTAGTCCTGAAATATCATATCTTAGTGTGATTGAAACACTAATGTATCTTGTAAATAATACATGACCTAATATATCATTTACTCTAAATTTATTAATTAGGTATAGTTTCTCTCCAACTAGAAGATATTTGAATAGAATCAAACAAATTTTTCGATATCTTCACGGAATAATTGATATGAGACTATTTTATCCATATGAATCCAAGTCATACTTAGTTGGCTATGCAGATGCAGGATATTTATCTGATCCACACAAAGGCAGATCTCAATCTGGATATCTATTCACATATGGTGATACAGCTATATTATGGAGGTCCACAAAATAGACTATAGCAGTAACATCTTCTAATCATGCTGAAATATTTGTGATACATGAAGCAAGTCGTGAATGTTTCTGGCTTAGAAGTTTGACTCAATACATTGAATTGTCATGTAGACTATCTAATGAGAAAATAGCTCCATCTATTTCGTATGAAGATAATGCAACATGAATTGCTCAACTTAAAGGTGGATAAATCAAAGGTGATAGAACAAAGCATATTTCTTCCAAGTTCTTCTTTACTCATGACCTTCAAAATCAAGGAACAATCGATGTCCAATAGATTTGTTCGAGTGAGAATTTGGCAGATTTATTCACAAAGTCACTTCCAACATCCTCCTTTGAAAGATTGGAACACCAAATCAGAATGCATCGATTTTGAGATCTTAAGTGATGTTACCAAGAGGGGAAGAAACTATACTCTTTTTCTTTTACAAAACATTTTTCTCATTGATTTTTTCTTTGTTAAAGTTTTAATGAGGCATATTCCGAATAGACATCCAAGAAAAACTGTTATAATATTATTTATTGAGTGGATGTCTTGGCTGGTAGGCCTTGTGCATCATCACTCGGATTTTGATCCTCTAAATTTTGAATTTCACTTTATAGGAGTAAACACCCAACTCAATCACTGTCTATTCTAAAATAGGACAAGACAACCATTGTCAATAAAATGCACCTAATCTGGCCTTTGTCCATGACTAACGTGAGTCATAGCAGTCATTTCGTCATATTCTATCACCAAACTTGATGAAAGAGTCCTACGTGGCAGTTAACATTGTTGATGTAGACCCTGACTCTTCGTTAAGTGCCATATTGGCTTAGGAGGAATGGACAGGGGTTGATCTGTCCATTTCTTACATTTTATTGACAGAGGTTGCCTTGTCCTATTTTAAAATAGATAGGAACCGAATTGAGTGTTTACTCTATTTTAGATAAATTACACAATATTATGTGATGATTCTTACTTATAAATTAAATAAATAATAATAGGTTCTTAAATAATTTTAAATTAAGAATGTTAGTATTGAATAAATTTTGATCTTTATATGAGAAGCCTAATTTATGTAAATGATATTTTTTGAAATCTAATCTGTCTTAAAAGTAACTTTGTTAAAAAATTATTTGTTTACAAAATATATTTTAATAATTTTATTAAATAATATAAAACCAATTTATCTAAGAAAAATAATTCTTAAAGACCAATATGAATATATTCTAAAAGATCTATTGCTTTTTTTGTCCTACACAACTTGGATAATTCTATTACATTTTCAACAAAAATTGAATCCTCTTTTGTTTTAGAGTTAGAAAAATAAATAGATGTTAAATTATTTACTAAATTACAATTATAAAACCGAATATTTCTTCATATTATTACTTTAGAGGACTTTTAATTCTGGATTATTCTCTCCTCTAACCATAGTCTCCCATCCATAACTAGCTATTATATTTTCAACTTATATGATTTGCTATTCATATTGGTTTTATATAAATTACAAAAAATTAAATTAAAAAAATGTAATATCCACTAAAAATTAAAATGTCTAGACTCTTTAATGAATCATATTTAGTGTCTTGGATAAGAAAATACAAGACAACCCTAAAAATACACATATATTTATAGAACCTTGTCTTTTAAGTTTATAAACAATCTTGTATTGCCTAAATAATAGCCTCAAATTCTTCTCTATTACTTGAGTATTGTTCATTGATATGGTAGCAATAGTCTTGTGTGAGACAATGTTACTCAGGTTTAGCAACCCTTTGCTAGCTTAACACAGCTTTGATCTCATTTGTATTTATTAGAGTCCCTCTAATTAAGCAACATAAAATTTTTGGCATGCCAATTCTCCAGAAAAATATAGGTCTCACATTAAATTATTAGCAAAACTTTATATCTGTTTAAGTAATTTTGTTTTGTTATATCTACTAGCGCAAAAGTAAATAGTATTAATACTACTGAAACCCAACTCTTTGGTCCAGAATAAAAAAAATATGAATCTAAAGGTAGATATTCTGAAGCGCATACCTGTAAAGATTCAACCATTGAGTCAATCATTGTGAGTTACTTTTTTATTTTCTTCCAAATATTTTAAAAAGGTGGATAGTGCAATAAAATATAAGAAAAAGACAAATCGATCTCTATCCATTTTAAAATAGTATAAGGTGACCCCTGTTAATAAAATATAAGAAATAGACAGATCAATCCCTATTCATTCCTCCTAAGCCAGTATGGCATTTAACAGAGAGTCAGCATCTACATCAGCAATGTTAACTGTCACTTAAGACTTCCATCAAGTTTGGTGAGGAAAGATGATGGAAAAATTGTTATGACTCATGTTAGTCATGGACATAGGCTAGATTGAGTGCATTTTATTGACAAAAGTCATCTTGTCCTATTTTGGAATGGTATAGACTGAGTTAGGTGTTTACTCCACTTTAGAGGATAAAGTGTGATCTCTCACCATTTATTTTATAGGTGAGACCAAAAAAAATATGAAAAAAAACTAGTCAAGGATGAAAGATCACACTTTGTCCTCTCAAATAAAAATTTAAAATTTAGTGGATCCAAATTCTATCAAACCAATAATCATCCATAGCTAGTCAGTTTTGGCTATATCCATATGCCTATAAATAGGCTAAGAGGCATAAACTCATATGTAACATAGATAGCACAAAAACAAAGAGTTTCAGTAGCAACACAAAAAACTACGTGAGCTTGCTTTATATAATAATATATATGTGTATTATAATGAGTATATTATTATTAAGAATGTGTTATAAAATCTCAATTATAATGGATAAATATATTAGAGAATATTAACAAAAATAGCTTATTTTTATTTTATTTTTATATATACTTCTCTTCACTATTTATTTAGCTTACAACACTTACGAGTTTTTTTAGGGTCTTATCGTTTTACAAGTTTTATTTATTTATTTATTTATTTATTTATTTATTGGTATTATTAGCATCTTACAAGTTAAAAGTTAAAACTTAAAATCCTGCTCGAACCAAAACATTATTAGCCCAAAAATAGATGTGAAGCCAAGCTATGTATTTTAGATAAATTCAACGGGAAGTCTTATATCCACGACCAAAAGTAAAAAAGCATGAAGGCTTATATATAAACTTGTATGAATATACTAATAGTATAATTTCTATGGCTCTTTCAACCACGCGTCAATCTCATATTCATTTGGAATAAAAAATAATAAATCAAAAGTAACATATACGTATTTAATATCACCTCTTCTTCTTCATATGTTCTTCTTCCTTCATTTCATGCATTCGCTTCCTCTGTCTCAATCTTAAAAAATCCTAACTCCCTTATTCTCTCCATTCCCTCTTTGATAGGTATGTGGTATAAATTCCAGAGAGTTGTGATGGTTGTGTGCTGGTTTTGTGCGAGGAGCACAAAACGCATCCATGCGTATGCGTAGCTGACGCACACGTGTCACCCGCTTTTCTCCGCTTCCCATGCGTGAGCGTGGGCGATGCGTACACGTGACCCTATTTTCAGCAAAAATTGATTTTTGAGTATTTAAAGCCGAATTTCAGACTTCTTAGCCTCCATTTTTATCATTTGAGTCCTAAATTTTATAGTATGTCTAGTAATGAAAAGAAGCTAGGATATGTGGTAACTTGTGGATGAAGTAAAGTGAGAATCAATGATGAATGATGAGTAATGATGATTGTATGAGTTGCTAAGGATAATGGTAAAAGTGTTGTGTATATATAGTATGAGCCGGATGGCTGTGATAAGCATTAAATTATGGCTGAGTATATATATGTATATGATTAATGAGTAAATAATTATGATTGATTGAGGAAGCTTGAACATTTGGTGAGCATGCCAGAGATACATATATGATTAATGAATGAATGTGGTAAATAAATAATGATGAAAAATGTTGAATGTGATGTGTGATCTCGGGTTGTAGGCAGTGGCGTTGTCCACTTGCTCCGGGTATGAAATAGGAAAGGAGAATTATGACAAATGAATTTAATTATGGAGTTTTGAATGAATGTATGTCTGTGATAGCTGAGTAGTAGCAAGGGTTGTGGTTTGTCCCGCTTGCTCCGGGTCAATGCTTGAGATACCTGGGTAGTAGCAAGGGTTGTGGTTCGTCCCGCTTGCTCTGGGTCAATACTTGAGATACCTAGGTAGTAGCAAGGGTTGTGGTTCATCCCACTTGCTCTAGGTCAGAGATTGTGATGCCTGGGTATTAGCGGCAATAGTGGTGATTCCACTCGCTCCAAGTTGAGCTTTTAAACAGCCGCGTAGGTAGTAGCCGCTGTAGTGGTTGTTCCACTAGCTCTAGGTTGAGCGGGTAGTAGCAAAGGGGATGTAGCTCAAACCTACTTGCTCCGCAATGGTTGTTTCTATCCTTGGTTAGCTATCAGGACGTGTCGGGTTGGCCATATAACCAACAGATGATATCATCAGCCATAGGGCAGACATACATCATTTGCATATATTTGAATTGTTTGGGTTTGCCTATTTATTTTGGATTGCTATATCATATATGCTATGTTACTTGATTATGTGCTACTTGTTCTACTTGTACCTTATTGTGTATTACTTGCCTGTATTGCTTGTGTTTGTACAACTAAAAGGTCCCTCATGCTGGTGTCGTTTGACGTTGAGGGCTGTTCTTGTTGAGATGGAGTAATGATATGATTAATTTAAAATGATGATTATTGAATGAGATAATTTGAACTCCCTGGGTAGACGCAGTGAAGTAATTTCACTTCCTGTAGGTGAGGATATGAAGTATTGATATAGAATTTTTGAGTCAGAATAACTAGTGATGGTTTTATTTCTGATTCTGATTCGTTGGAGAGTTAGAAAGTTGGAAAGCATGAGAAAGATGAATTATATTTAGCATTCCTTATGATAGTTGCCTATTCATGGATTAGCGAGAACATAGGATGAATATTTGGTGAAAGGAAGTTTAGGATGCTTAGTGAGTTTTTATTACAATGCATTGTATTTATTTGGCACTTTTACCATACTGGGAACCCATGGGTCGGGGGTTCTCATTCCGTATATATCTCTTATTTTTCAGATACAGGTCCAGGTGCTCAGCAATGAACTATGATTCGTCTAAAAGACGGCGAAGATCTTTATATTCTCTACTTTATATTTTGCTTAGAATCTCTCCACCTTTATTTTGAAAAGTTTATATTTTGTATTGAACTCTTTTGAAAACTTGCCTATAGAGGCCCTTATGTATCATTTGGGAGACAATGGGAGTTATTGATGTCAACTACTTATATCCTGTACTCTAGCCAGCCTAAACATCGCGGGTCGAGTCTAGTGGCTATCTACTTATGTCTACTTATGCTATATATATATATATATCCTTTATCATTTTCTTATTCTCCTTTATGACTTTATCCTTTTAACGCTTTCGACTTCATGCTTCATCTTTTTAGTTGTCGACGCGCGAGTGATACGACTTCGCGATTTTATTTTTACTCTTTTTAGCCTTCTCGTTTAATACTCCTTTCAATTTTATTTGTAATTATGTATTAAAAATTTCCCTTGAGATTCCTACCACCTTATTATCATTGACTTATGACTCGAGCATAAGGATTTGAATATTAGGGTGTTACATTACGGTATCAGAGCAGTTCGTCCTCGTGATCCTGAGGGATAGAACTGCTTATGCTTCAATGGATACTCTGAGTCTGTGCCTGTGCTAGTTATGGTATATAACCGATACATCTAGCATGAAGTCCATTAGTGTACCTTTGGTAATTTGAAGCACTTAACTTGAGATATTGAGTTTGATCACCTCGATATCGCTTGGCTAGTGTGGGCAGGACCCAAATGGTGTCTCATGACATGAATGAAGTAATCGGGGAGGAATTCCCAAAAATGAACCGGTGAGAGCACGTCGAGATAGGAATTTTGACAGTAGTGTGAGTGATATGTGTTGGTTTCGGAATTGCTGGGTGACATACTTAGAGGCAAATGGTTAAAAATGATTGGTTTAATTAGGCTTGAATCGATTGGATCTTGGTGATTGAGAAGAGAGAAGACTTGTAAATAGCATTGATATATTTTGGATTCGAGCAAATATGTAGGAATGGGATAATGACTATTATTAGAAAACTGATGTTATAGGTTTGAACGATTAGGTAATGTGAGTATGGGGATCAAGGATTATTAAGAAGTTGTGATTGAGTCTTAAGAGCAGAGCTGCTGAAGAGTGTGTGAAAAAGATGGCTGCAGAGAAAGGCAGTCATAGGGAGGACAACCAAGGATCCGCACCAAGGGGTCAAGAGTTTAAGGAGAGAGGATACACACAACACTTTCTCCAAGGACAGAATAACTTCGCAACGAATGAGGAGTCCCAAGGGAACGGTAGGGGAAAATAGACAGCGGCTGCTTCAGATATTTCGAATTGTCAGAGATGTGGAAGTCATCACCCAAATAGGCCGTGCTGGTTGGGGGTTAGGTGTATGTTACAAGTGCATGTTACCAGGGCATATATCAAGAAATTGCCAACAAGGAGGGAGTCAGGATGCGGGCCGATTGCGACAGTAAGATTGAGGTAATTGCAATAATCAGGTTTAAAGGACACTGCATGATTTTATAATACCACCTTTACAATAAAACTGGGAATGTCGAGCTTAGTATTAGACTTAGAACCAAACCAGATGGTCTGAGTAGGGGTTTGCTTTAAACAAAAATGCTTTGGGCTTTGAATACCTGATAAGTTTAGCAGATTAATACAAATGGATAAATATCTGTGATGTAAACGATTTTTTGTTGAGATTGATATGTTGTGTTTGTTATTTAATTAGTTGATTTTTGGATTTTTGGTGAAACGGATTGATTTGGAAACATTGATTTGAAATGTTGGTTTTGATTGAGTTAAGGTTGAAAGGAGGAGACCCGTGATGGGTGGCAAACTCCAATTTTTAAGGGAGGTGCTATCAAAATTTTTCCAAGAATTTGAAAGAGTGCTGGTTATGGTTTTGAAAATGAGTTTTTATTTGAGTAACTTTAACAAAAAAGATGTGTTCGAATGCTTTTATAGATTAATAAAGAAAATCGAATTCTTATGATTTTGTTAATTTCTGATTTCAAACTCATTTGATTTCTAAAAACGAAGAGAGTTTTGATTAATTAGTCAAAGACTTTAAAACAACTATTTATATATAAATTCGAGGGTTTGGGAATAAGAAAGTAAGTCTGGAGGTTATGCTTGGAGTTGAGCTGTGATTAGTGGTAATTGGCTTGACAGAGAGAGAGAGAGAGGATAAGGATGGAGTATGATTAAGGTATGGTGATGATTTTTAGTTGATTATAGTGATGTGGATGATGACTATGATTAATGATGATGGTAATATTATTGATGACATGATTTGAGATTTCATAAGATGTGAGTTGGTGAGGAGATGAAATTAATGAACGAGGCTGTTAGACGGCGTTGGACGAATGATCGAGATCTTCAGAGATAAAGGAATAAGAGTGCGGCAACGGAAGCGCACAGAGTAAAAATACCCTGGGACTACTATGCATTAGATATAAAGGCAGACTACGCTCACGTACTCGTGGTGGCGGATGGAATTTTCGAGGGCAAAAATTTCTGTTAGGGGGGTAGAATGTAAAACCCGGTCAAACAGTAATTAATTAAATAATAAATTAAATAAGAGCGAATATGGTTAGAAAATTTAGCAATTGGAATTTGATAATTTAAATATGATATTTGGACTCATTGAATTTTTCTAAGGCAAAAAACATAATTTTTTGAATAAAAATGCGCACTGAAAATTTGACCAGTAGTATCGGCTGCGATCTATCTGGTACTGTGGCAGAGAAAATTAATTAGAAGTAAATAATTTTATGAAATAAGAATTTATAATTTGGGAAGATAGACATATTTAAAATACAATTTAAAACTCTAATCTTAAAGGTTTTGGCCTAAAATTGGGCTAACGGGTTAAGCCAAGTAAACCAGACCTAAGTGGGCCCAAGACCTAACATATATAAACATTAGTTATGAGCATTTCAGCTCATTTAGCCTAAGGAAAGGGTGTGGGGCGGATAGATAGAAGAGAGAAAGAAGACCTAGCTTTTCAAACTTCAAATCACCATAACTTTTTACTATTTTCAGGCTTCTCGTTTGATACTCCTTTCAATTTTATTTGTAATTATGTATTAAAAATCCCCTTGAGTGTCGTACCACCTTATTAACATTGAGTTATGACTCGAGTATAAGGATTTGAATATTAGGGTGTTACATTATGGTATCAGAGCAGTTCGTCCTCGTGAGCCTGAGAAGGCTAAAAATTCTAAATTATATTGAGGAATGGTTTGGTTTTGAAAATCGTATTTATATATATTTATATTGAGGAATGGTTTGGTTTTGAAACTATTTGAGAAGGCTGAAAATTATAAATTATTGATTGATTTTGTTGAAGTTAGTTTAAATTGTGATTTATAAGATTGGTTGCTGGAGTTTTGGAGTTTGTTGATTTCCTTGAGTTGAGTTGGTATTGTTATGATATTGATTAATTGGAAATGATTTGAATGGTTGAAAGATATTTGCTTTGATTTGGTTGGGACCCTTGTAGGGTGGCAAAGTCCGAATTTTAGAGGAGATGCTGTCAAAATTTTTATAAAAATTGGAGACTTCGTTTGAAATAATTATTTAGAAAGATTTGGACCTAAGAATTATATTATTTGATTTTGATTTATTAAGAAAGAATTAATTATGCTTTATGTTTGAATTATTGAGAAAAGAATTATGTTGTATATATAATATAGTTTTTTCTCGCCTTTATTATTATATTTTCATAAGAAGGATAGGAGTTGTAATGATATGTATGCTTATGCTATTTATAAGTTACTTGTATACGAAGTTTGATACGTTTATATGTAAGTATATATATATGAGGATTGTGATTGAATTTAGTTATATATGTATGTTTGATTAAGAAAAAGTATCTTCCGATTTTTCAAAGAAAACAACGATACAGTTTGAGTCAAAGGCTCCTATTCTATTACTAAGCATATAGAAGTCATCTTAATATTCTCGCTATTAGAGTGGTACAACTGGAAGCATGATGTAACACCCTACCACACAGAGCTAATTAAAGCAAGAATTTTGATACTAATTTTAAAGAATTTGTCTCAAGATTGGGCCGAATGGGTTGAACCGGGCGAACCCGGCCCAAAATGGACCCATGGCCTAATTCAACCTAGCCACTTAATCAAACACAGCTTTCCTTTTCCCCTTCATCCTCATTTACGTTGGAAACATTTTGGAAAAGGGGGAGGAACGTGTGACAACTCCAAACCCTTGGTTCCAATTCAATCCTCCATAACTTTTCACTCCGAACTCCAATCGTTGCACCGTTTATGACCACGCGTCTGTGGTGCCGAGCTCTACAAAGCCTGGAACATTGTAAGGTAAGAAAGTTACTTTTTTTTTCCTCAATTTCTTCATTTTTAGTTTCAAAATTTATGAACAAATGTGTTGAAAATTGTTTAATTTCGGTGTTTAAATTCGAATTGGGTTGGAGGAAATACTTAATCTTTCTTATATGACACTTGGGTAAGGTGAGAATTCTAGAACCTTAGCTAATTCCTTAATTGAGTATGTTAGGTATCGAATTTTGGGTATGTATGTGTGATATATGTGAATTAGGTTTGTGTATAAGTAAACTGGAGCTTGATTGTATACATTGGAGGCTTGGTGGAGGATTGGTGACAATGCTTTAGTGATTTTGGACTTGCGGGGCTGTGTTTGGCTTTGGTGATTTGCCTTGAATAATACGTGGAAATCGGCCAAGGTATGGTTTAGGTTTCATGTATTTAATATATAATGTTCTATAAAAACTTAGGCTAGATGACCACAGGATAGGTTGGAATGCATGAAAATGTTCAATGCTTAGCACCCTTGATGATGATTATGATGTAAATTGAATATGTGTTGGATGATTGTTGTTGGTGTTGGTAATAGTATATTGATGATGAGTTGGTGATAAATGAGGGGATGCTATGATTATACATATATTGAGTAAGTGGGTGATAATGTTGTTGATGTAAAATGAGGAATTTAAGTTGAAATTGTGTATTGAGGAATTTGGTGCTGTGTTAGTATGCTTTGGTATATTTCTGAGTTGATTTTAGGTATAGAAGTTTTGTTTTGAGTTTGGTTTTTAATGAAATTGAGGTTTGAAGGTTTTTATGTAAATGAATTTTTGGCCAAACTTCGGCGAGCCATAACTCGGCTTTCGGACCCCTAAATTATTTAAAACTTATTTCATATGAAAATTGGGTTCGTGAAGTCTACGCCGTTCGAAGAACGGATGAAAAATGTTTTAAAACGGAAAAGTTGTGCACGTCAGAAGTTTGGTGTAGGGTGACCTTCTTTGATAAGATAAGTTAGTTATCTTATCTTATCTTTATCTCATCTTCAAGTGAGGTCATCTTATCTTCAAGGAAACTGCCTTTATCTCTACGGGCTTTGGGCTGCTCTTGGATTTTGGGACGTGTTCCTTTGTTTGGGCCCTTTTATTGGGCTTTCCTGTGACTTGGCCGAACTCTTTGAGAAGAGGCCAGGTCATCCTAACCTAAAAAGGTCGGTCGCTTTGTCTGAAGAACATCCCGGGTCGGACAGCTTTGACCCAGGGTATGAACAATGCCCCTGCTCGAGCTCGGTCTTCCTTTTGAGATTGAATCTTTTAATCTTTTTCGGGTGAAGCCAAACTCGAGCATTTCGTCGATTTTGTCTTTTCTAGGGTTCCCTTTTTGAATGCAGAATGTTTCGCTTCCTTTTAAAAACGCGCGCTTTTGGTTAAGCGTCCTGGCCTTGGGAACGTGCGAGGGTTTTTAATGCCCCATTAATTGGTTTTTGATGCTTCGTTTTTTTGATCTTTTTGAACTTTTCACCAAACGGTTTCTCTTCTTTATTTCGTAACTCCCCTTTTCTTTCTCTCCTTTTGTTTTCCCTTGAAAGCTTACGTTTCTTGGTGTCTGATGCCAAGGCATCTTAGGCTAGTTTCACTAGCATTTTTCTGTTAGTTTTAGTTGTTTTATGCATTTTCTTGAGCCTTAAGTAATCATTTGGGCCAAATAGTCATGCTTGTCTTAAATCATTCAAACATGAAGATTTTGATGCAAATTCCATGAGTTTTTAGCTATATTCCTTGAATGCTATGAATGGAAGAATTCTCATGAATTTTAGCAAGACTTTGATGTAGTTGTTTGGATGATTTCAGGGAAGAAGAGGCTAGGCAAGGAAGCAACAAAATCAATAAAGGAAGCTTGAAGATCACATGTGGAGTTTAAGTTCCAGTTTAAGCTTAAACTGGAACTTAAACTCCACATGTGATCTTCAAGCTTCCTTTATTGATTTTGTTGCTTCCTTGCCTAGCCTCTTCTTCCCTGAAATCATCCAAACAACTGCATCAAAGTCTTGCAAAATTTCATGAGAATTCTTCCATGCAT
>NC_029780.3:93595880-93597225 GCF_000817695.3 Arachis duranensis
TGGTATGAAACCCAATTGAATATCATGGTTTATGGGATTGGGCTTGAAGAATTGATGAGTCTGTAACTTCAAATTGTTGAGTCTTGTGTCATTAATTGTTTATCACTTAGTTTGCTCAATGAATGTTGCAGAATTGTATCACAGCCTCATCAGGATTTTGGACCATAAGCCTAAAGCAAAAGGGAATCAAGGAAAGGCCTCAAAGCCCAAGGAACACAACAGAAGCTCAATTTAGAAATTGTATAAATAGGATAGAATTTAAGTTAGAAAGGACTTTTACTTTGGATCATTTTTGCTAGTTTTGATACTTTTTGTAATTGAATTCAGAGCTTTGACTCACTAAACCCCCTTTCATTGGGTTAGGGAGCTCTATTGTAATTCAATGAATCAATAATAGTTTTTATCTTCTTCTTCAATCTTTTCTCTTGAATTTTGTTAGAAAGCTTCTCGGTTTAATTCCATTGGGTAGTTGTCTTGGGAAAGAAATTATCCATAATTGGAATCCTTCGGAACCTTGGGAAAGGAATGGAGGATTCATGCTAGAGAAGCTTTCTCACAGTGAATTGGATTGGGGTTTGGATGGATATTGTGACATGTAATCCTACCAAATTGTGGTTCATGAAACTGTGTGGTATAATCAGTGATCGAGCATCATCTCTTCTTATGAACATTTAAACCAAGGGATTGGGAATTTGTTTGTTTTTAGAGAGAATTGGGGAGCCAAGGGATTGGGATCCAATCATATAAGATTGCCAAGCAAAATTCAATGAATGCATTGGTTGAGGAAGAGATGAAAATGTTTTGATTCGGAAATTTCAATATCTCCTGACCCCAATGAACCCCTCTCTCTGATCTATCCCTTTCTATTTACATTTTGCAATTTCAATTCATGCAATCATTCCCATCCCTTTTTAATTTCAGCACTTTAACTTCTCGCTCTTTAATTCATGCAATTTAAGATTCCGCAATTCTCATCTAAATCTTGATCCGCTCAACTAGAACACACTTCTAATCCGAATTGCTCATTCAACCAATCTTTGTGGGATTCGACCTCACTCTATTGTGAGTTTTTACTTGACGATAACCGGTGCACTTGCCGGAAGGAATTTTTGCCGATTGTGCAATTTCCTAAAATCGTAGCTATCAAGTTTATGGCTAGTAACAAGTTTATGGCGCCGTTGCCGGGGATTGGTTTTCGATTGACAATTCTCCAATTGAAAGTTAACTAGATTGAGCAATTTTTCTTTTCTTTTGTTAATAGTTTTTGTTTCAGTTTTTTACTGCTAATTCTGAAAATTTTAATTTGTTTTCGTTGCTTATTCACTTGTTAGCATACTAACCACTA
>NC_029780.3:93600065-93601168 GCF_000817695.3 Arachis duranensis
ATTTTCCGGACTAAAATCCAAGTATTTCCCCCGAACCATTGTAAGCCAATTCTTTGGGTCCGGGTTCACACTTTGATCATGGTTCTTGGTGATCCATTGATGCCAAGGCATCTTAGGCTAGTTTCACTAGCATTTTTCTGTTAGTTTTAGTTGTTTTATGCATTTTCTTGAGCCTTAAGTAATCATTTGGGCCAAATAGTCATGCTTGTCTTAAATCATTCAAACATGAAGATTTTGATGCAAATTCCATGAGTTTTTAGCTATATTCCTTGAATGCTATGAATGGAAGAATTCTCATGAATTTTAGCAAGACTTTGATGTAGTTGTTTGGATGATTTCAGGGAAGAAGAGGCTAGGCAAGGAAGCAACAAAATCAATAAAGGAAGCTTGAAGATCACATGTGGAGTTTAAGTTCCAGTTTAAGCTTAAACTGGAACTTAAACTGCCAAGCCATACAATGCTGAAGGTGGCGTTTAACCTCCAGTTTAACCTTAAACTGGAAGAGGAACTTAAACGCCAGAATCATGGAAGCTGAGAAGAGCTACAACTGGCGTTTAACCTCCAGTTTAACCTTAAACTGGAAGTTAAACGGTTAAACTGGAAGTTAAACGCCAGAATGAGAATTTCACCAAGGGAGCATTTCCACGTTTAACCTCCAGTTTAACCTTAAACTGGAGGTTAAACGTGTTCGGCGTTTTTTTTTTTCCACTCCAGGGTGTGCTTTCTCATTTCCACGTTTAAGCTCCAGTTTAAGGTTAAACTGGAGCTTAAACGTGTTCGACATTTTACCCTCCAGGAAGCATTCCATGTTTAAGCTCCAGTTTAACCTTAAACAGGAGCTTAAACGTGTTATATGGAACAGCTTGACCATGCCTTCTTCAAACATAAATAACTTGAGCTACAAAACTCCAAATGCGATGATTCAAAATGCATTGGAAAGAAGACATCTAGAGCTTTCCAAGCATATATGGCATGCATGGTGGATACTAAAAATTGAGGGAGAAAACAGCCCCGTAATGTGCATAGAAGAGCATAGTACCAACATGCAATCAGGCCAGCTGACCTCTTCACCTTCCATGGAGTATAACTCGAGTTGTAGAACT
>NC_029780.3:93601716-93605212 GCF_000817695.3 Arachis duranensis
GAGCCAAGGGATTGGGATCCAATCATATAAGATTGCCAAGCAAGATTCAATGAATGTATTGGTTGAGGAAGAGATGAAAATGTTTTGATTCGGAGATTTCAATATCTCCTGACCCCAATGAACCCCTCTCTCTGATCTATCCCTTTCTATTTACATTTTTCAATTTCAATTCATGCAATCATCCCCATCCCTTTTTAATTTCAGCACTTTAACTTCTCGCTTTTTAATTCATGCAATTTAAGATTCCGCAATTCTCATCTAAATCTTTATTCGCTCAACTAGAACACACTTCTAATCCGAATTGCTCATTCAACCAATCCTTGTGGGATTCGACCTCACTCTATTGTGAGTTTTTACTTGACGATAACCGGTGCACTTGCCGGAAGGAATTTTTGCCGATTGTGCAATTTCCTAAAATCGTAGCCATCAAGTTTATGGCTAGTAACAGTGTCTCAATGTGGTTTTGGCGATCATGAGTGCTTCCGACGGCAACTTCTGGCCTCTTCGTCTTCGACCTTCTTCCGCATTCTTCTCCTTTCTTCAGGTTGGTTTTTCTTTTTCTTCCGTCGTCTATTTTTCTGCTCTGTATTTGTTTTTTGAAGTTCTGACTGAGTGCATGTTGGAAAGCTTGAATCTTTGTATATTATTATGCTCGGTTTATCACTGTGATGCACGCCTTCTGGTCTTCTTTTTGTCCTTATGTATGCTTCTGGGTATTTTCTCCTGATTTGATTTTTTAGGGCTTCGTATGCTACTCCTGTTTTGCTTTCCTTTGTTGTTTTGAGGAAGTTTGCTCCTTTTGATGGCTTTTTGATCTTCTTCGCGTTTGTTTTTCTTGGAAAGGGTTTCTGCTGAGACATTAGTCTTGTTGATTTTCTTGAATCTTTATTCCCTGATTGCCTCCAAAGGATGCCCCTTGACCTTGGGTTGTGTCCTGAGGTTTTCCTTTTTATCTGCTGTACCGCGCTGGATTGTGTTGTTCGAGTTGTTTTAATTTCGTCTGGGATGTCTTTACCTTTTTAGTAATCCAATCCTTTTTGTTGTTTGTAGGACTAGTTGGCCATGTCTTTCCGAAAAAATATTGTCGAGGCATCTCCTCTGGTTCTTGAAGGGATGTCTGATTGGCTGGACTCTCTTGTCTTGCTGTGTGTTTCTTTAGCCGATTCTGAATTTTGTGTGACGCTTAGAAGGCATCATCATGTCTGTAGCAGTGAGGATCAGGAGAGCAATTACGAGTTTGTAGCACCTGATTCTGGTGATAGAGTTTGCTTCCCGGTCCTAACCCAGGGGG
Organism: Arachis duranensis; assembly: GCF_000817695.3. Lineage (NCBI taxonomy): Eukaryota > Viridiplantae > Streptophyta > Magnoliopsida > Fabales > Fabaceae > Arachis > Arachis duranensis. Next base: position 93,603,008 of record NC_029780.3, read on the forward strand.
AGCGTCCTTTCTTCTATGCTTATGATTACTTTTTTGGCCCAATGAACATCACCTTTCCTTTCACCTCTTTTGAAACTGACCTACTATGGTCTTGTAATGTGGCCCCTTCACAGCTCCATCCAAATTCGTGGCGTTTCATCAAGATTTTTCAGCTTGTTTGTCAAGAATTTGGTGTTACACCTTCTCAAACCCTTTTTCTGTATCTTTTTGTGTTGACCAAGCCTGGGACTGCCAAGAAGAAGGCTTCTTGGATTTCTTTTAGGTCTGCCCAGGGGCACAAGGTTTTTTCCATGTATGACGAATCTTTTCGGGATTTTAAGAATTACTTCTTTAAGGTCCGGGCTATTGAAGGAGCCCGACCTTTCTTTCTGGATGAAAATAACGAGCCCTGCTTTCCTTTAGAATGGTATAGGAACGTAGTGGTATCCCGATATACTTGGGAGATGTTGAGCAAGGTCGAGCAGGCCTTTGTGAATGTTTTGGAGGAGATTTGGGGGGAACCTAAAAAAATCTTCAGGAGACCCGTCCCTCATTCGAACTGCTTTGGGTATTGCCTTGATATATTTTGTTTCTTGTTTTCTTCTTACTTTTCTCCCGGTGTGATAAATTGTTGTTTTTTGTTTTTCAGAGATGGCCAAGAATAATGACGCGATGAAGGCTTTCAAGAAGGCAAGGAAAGCTACTGCAGCTCAAAACATCTCGGCCCGGGTTGATGGGGAAGGAACTTCCCAAGCTCCTTTGAAGCCATCCGTGCCGAGCTCTCATGGCTCGAGGAGAATGATCCCTACACCTCGGGTCCGTTTATTGCTGCTGTAGTTTCTTCTTCGGCCGCCCCTCCTCCAAAAAGACCTCGAACTGTTGAACCTTTCAATCTAGATGCCCCAAATTTTGATCCTATTGGCTTTGTGGACCAACAGATCGCTCCTTATGGTGCTCTTTCAATGGATAATGTATCTCTGATGAGCGGATAATTTATACGCTTTTCGGCATTGTTTTTAGGTAGTTTTTAGTAGGATCTAGCTACTTTTAGGGATGTCTTCTTTAGTTTTTATGCTAAATTCACATTTCTGGACTTTACTATGAGTTTGTGTGTTTTTCTGTTGTCTCAGGTAATTTCTGGCTGAAATTAAGGACCTGAGCAAAACTCTGACAAAAGGCTGACAAAGAACTGCTGATGTTGTCGGATTCTGACCTCCCTGCACTCGAAATGGATTTTCTAGAGCTAAAAAACTCCAAATGGCGTGCTCTCAACAACGTTGGAAATTAGACATCTAGAGCTTTCCAGCAATATATAATAGTCCATACTTTATTCGAGATTAAATGACGCAGACTGGCGCTCAACGCTAGTTCTACGCTGCATTCTGGAGTCAAACGCCAAAAATACGTCACGGACCAGAGTTGAACGCCAAAAACACGTTACAACTTGGCGTTCAACACCAATAGAATCCTTAGCTCGTGTAAAGTTCAAGCTCAGCCGAAGCATACACCAAGTGGGCCCTGGAAGTGGATTTCTGCATCAATTACTTACTTCTGTAAACCCTAGTAGCTAGTCTAGTATAAATAGGACTTTTTACTATTATATTTTCATCCTGGATTGTATTTTTGATCCTGTGATCACGTTTTGGGGGCTGGCCTCTTGGCCATGCCTGGACCTTCATCACTTATGTATTTTCAACGGTGGAGTTTCTACACACCATAGATTAAGGGTGTGGAGCTTTGCTGTACCTCGAGTTTTAATGCAAGTACTTCTATTTTTTATTCAATTCGACTTATTCTTGTTCTAAGATATTCGTTGCACTTCAACTTGATGAATGTGATAATCCGTGACACTCATCATCATTCTCACCTATGAACGCGCGTGACTAACAACCACTTCCGTTCTACCTTAGATCGGGCGCATATCTCTTGGATTCCTTAATCAGAATCTTCGTGGTATAAGCTAGAATTGATGGCGGCATTCATGGAAATCCGGAAAGTCTAACCTTGTCTGTGGTATTCCGAGTAGGATTCCGGGATTGAATGACTGTGACGAGCTTCAAATTCGCGATTGCTGGGCGTGATGACAAACGCAAAAGAATCAAGGGATTCTATTCCAACCTGATCGAGAACCGACAGATAATTAGCCATGCTGTGATAGAGCATTTGGACCATTTTTACTGAGAGGATGGGATGTAGCCATTGACAACGGTGATGCCCTACATACAG